>NW_026864184.1:0-23245 GCF_026571515.1 Ruditapes philippinarum
AAATTTTTGCGTGATTCGGGCGGACTAGGGACGAAAACGCAAATTCCGTGTCATTCGTGTCTCAGAAGAAAATATATTGCTGGACTTTTCTGGGCGCAAAACTAAATAATTTCCGGCTGGAATTTTATTTTGAGCAGAATTTTATACTGCTACTACTACTACTGCTACTGCTGCTGCTGCTGCTGCTGCTGCTGCTACTGCTACTGCTACTGCTACTGCTACTGCTACTGCTACTGCTAATGCTACTGCTACTACCACTACTACTACTACTACTACTACTACTACTACTACTACTTCTACTACTACTACTACTACTACTACTACTACTACTACTACTTCTATCACTACTACTACTACTTCTACACAACTTCAGCTTCACTGCATTCCTTGAGGATATCACCGTAGCTTTTATTGCGATCAGCTATCAACATGGTTTAACGTGAAATTAGAACCACTACTTCTTTTTTGAATCCATTCAAATGTCTATTACCGTTGGTTATGTCAGCTTCTCTGCACTCTCTGATGCTACAACTGCGGGTTAACTTGCGTGTAGAACCCTCTAAAAGGCCAATCGCCGTGGGTTCTTTCAGCTTCATTGTATTGCTTGAGTCTATCAATGTAGGTTTTATTGCCATCCCTCTCTAAAGCCTATCATTGTGGATTGTTTCAGCTTCCCTGCATATTTTGAGGCTATCAACATGGTTAAACGAAAAATCAGAACCCTCTAAATAGCCTTTCATCCTTGGTTTTGTAAGCATCACTTCTTTTCATGAGGCTATCACCATGACTTTTATTCTGATCAGAATTTTCTGAAAGACCTGTCACCTGTCACAGTGGGTTGTGTCTGCTTCATTGCATTCCTTGAAGCTATCACTGTGTGTTTTATTGCCTTCAGAACCGTCTGAAAGGTAATCACCATTAGTTCTATCAGCTTCACCTTGGGCTTTATTGCAATAAGAACCCTCTAAAAGGCCTATCAACGTGGCTCATGTCAGCTTCACTGCATTTATTGAGGTTATCACCGCGGCTGAGCGTGCAATAACGACCGTCTGAAATGCCTATCACTATAGGTTTTGTCATCCTTACTGCATTTCTTTGGGCAATAGAATTATTGTGTTTGGAACACTCATAAGGGCATATTACCGTGGGTTGTGTCAGCTTCACTGCATTCCTTGAGGCAATTACCGTGTATTTTTTGCGTTTAGAACCCTCTTAAGGCATATCATCGCTGGTTTTGACAGCTTCACTGCATTCGTTGAGGCTATAAACGTGGGATTACTAGCTATCAGAATCCTTTAATTGTGGATTGTTTCAGCTTTTATGCGTTCAGAAATCTCTGAAAGGCTTATCACCGTTATCAGCTTCAATGCATTCTTTGAGACTATCACCCTAAGACCGTAAGTTTTATTGCGATCAGAACCTCTTAAAGGCCTATCACCGTGCGTTGTGTTAGCTTTACTGCATTCCTTGAGGCTTTGACCGTGGGTTTTATTGCGATCAGAACCTATAAAAGGCCTCTCAGTTTGGCTTGTTTCAGCTTCACTGCAGTTGCACGGCTATCACCATTGGCTCTTTTTTTCTTAAAGGCCTATCGCCGTGGATTGTGTCCGCTTCACTGCAATTCTTGAGGCTATCACCGTGTGTTTTATTGCGTTCGGAACCGTATTATATTTACTGGTAAACATCTCAGATACCTGCTGCTTAAAATATCGTACTGTTTCTGTGAAACCTCATGGACAAACGTTATAGAAGAAAGTTTGAGAAATGGGTATTTTAATAAGTCTAAATATGTATGTGAATAGAAGGGAACGGTGTATAAAATACATACTAGTCTACAGAAATCTCAGATATCTGACACTCAGGACGTTTCACTATTTCTGTCAAACCTCTGGATAAATGTTTAAATTGAAGTATTTTAGGGTAAAGATATTTGAAATATGTTTTTTATGTTATTGTAAGAGTCGGATCGTAATGATAGTTATATTTTCTTGTACACAAAAATCTCAAGTATTTGGTAGGTACTGAAGTGTTCTATTGTTTCAGTTAGACCTCTCGGGCCAACGGTTGATGAGAAGTAATATATTGATTGAATTTCAAGATTATAGTTACTAGTACACAAAAATCTCAGATATCTGGTACGAAGAATGCTAAATTTATAGGGCAAATGATTAATGAGTAACAATTTCTATGAATGTTCAAATTTTAATAGATAAAGGATATGAGGTTGTTGTAATGTAAATGTAGGGGATGAAGGATAGGTTTAGCTTTCGACTGGTATTTGGTTGAGAAATCAATTGTTTATTTTTCGGAATATATATTTCTGAATTATTTTAAAAGTAGATTAAGATTGTTGTTTTGCATTGTTTTTATGTTATTTTCCAATCACAAGGATAAGTATCCCGATAAAAATTACATGGATTTGCATTTAAGAATATGAAGATTATCATGGTTTTATTTTGTAGCAATAGAATAACGTACAGAAGCATTCAGCAGGTGCGCGTTGATGTAGTATCTTATATTGGTTACATGCACTTTTTATACACTTCAGTTGTAATAAGATATTACCAAATACACATACTAATTTGTTACATGGTATATGGTTTGGATTGTTGACTATGTATTTCCTACAACTTGTCAGTGTGCTCGTGATTTGTCTTGTTGTTGATTGTTTTCTCATTCACAGTGTACCCAGGAAATCAGTTGTTGATACTATTGGACCTACAAATCGGGCAATTTGGGGACCGTGGGGTCGTGCGCAGTATTGTGCGGAAGGTACTTATGCTGCCGGATATGAAATGAAGGTATGCTCATAATCTATATTGTGAAATAATCTGATTGTTCATTTTATCCATTTAGTTTGTAATTCAAATTTCCGAATCACTGGTAAGCTATCCAGCCAATGTGGTTAGATGTCCGGACCGCCGAGATAAGACCTAATGTGATAAAATCAATGTAGTAACCAAACAAACTAAAAAAGACATGTTACCAATCTTTCTCAACAAATTCAGTGTTCACGAATCTCTTAACAAATGAAAGATACAAACATTTTTAGATATTCTATCTTGATTGTAAATCATCATATGGGTCTAAGCGATTCAGAAACAATGACTAAGTACTGCGTCATTGTCACGCTATTCTAGTGGCATGATTGTGTTCAATACATTCATGTATATCAAATTGTTCAAAACAGGAAACAAATATACTGCATGCGCATCAATATCAAACGAACGTTGCTATATACGGACGTTTCTTATAGTTAAATAACAGCTTAAAAAAGAGTGCAGCATTGCTACAGCTGCAGAGAAATCGAACCCATGGCATGGTTACAAACATAAGTTTGCAAAAATTCTAGGCAGCCAAAGGGCGTATCTCGGTTTATATTGACTATACCCAGCCGAAGGTCTCAAGAGAGGTTTATATCAATATAGCTCTGTGCTAAAATCCGGGGTTTAGGGGATATCTAAGTGATGAAGTGACCTATTAATCTTACTAGTATTGAGTTATTTATAGTTGTGAAAATAATATCAAGTGGCATGTTTTTAATGTTAAATTGCACGAAGTGTATCGTTCAACTGTTCAAAATGGTTTAAAGTATTTACATCGTCAGGTGTCTCTATTATAATCAAGATGGGTTTTACTTCCTTTTAAAATTTTTTTTGTTTTCTTTTTGTTCTCTTTTATTTAAATAGATATAATCAAGGAAAATATGCTTTAAAAGATTGTAGACGATAAACAAACAAAAACGGGCTTAAATTTTTTAAGATAACAATAAGAAAGTATTTACAGTACGCGATCATTTAGGCCTTAAAAATATTCAAAAGCGTATTATTAAAAATGTTAAAGGAAAAAAATTTAATTTTCTAAAATAAAAAAAAGTTAAGTTCTTTTGTTACATAAGTGCAAAGGTTTTTGAAAATTGATTAATCCCCAAAATTTTTTTTATAATTTTTGAAATGAACTTTACCTTTTTAAAAAATTTATCACCTTTTCATTTCAGCGATTTTAAATTATCGTTTCTTTTGCGTATCTTCTCTCGTTTTTTTGCCTGTTTTTTCGAAAACTTGCTGCACTCAGTTACCCTCGAACGGATATTTTTACAAACTGAGAGTGAACATTGCAGATTAATTATCCTTTATTATTATAAGAGAAATAGTACCGGTAATATGTAAACTGTACAAAGATAAAAAGAACAGTAAATGAAACGGTTATAAATGAATAATTGTGATGCATTTCATTTTCATAGACATCATAATAAATTTTAGATTGAGTCCTACCAAGGGCGTTATGACGATACGGCACTTAACGCAATTACGCTTGTGTGTTTGTCGCTAGAAGGAAAACACTTTGGTGGAACAATCACTTCAGCTGGTGGAATGTTTGGAGACTGGGGTGGGCATTATGTGTCCGGAAAAAAATTTTTTAAAAAAGTTGCGTTACAATTGAAAAGTCCCAAAATGTGGTTTTATTATATTATAAATTTAATTTAAATAAAATCTATTTTCTTTTCCTGCCAGTTTACTTGAAAAGCCAGGATTAATTTTCCGTGGGGTAAAGGGGGTTTAAATAGTAAGGGAAAAAACTACAAAAAAGCTTTCGCCCCGTTTTGACAGAAGTAACTCTTCATTTTTGACGATTAAACATTAAAATTTTTCAATTTTTAAAAAATGCTTCTGATTTTATTGTTTACTATAAATAAAGACTGACTGGTAAATGTATCTTTTAAATTCTTAAAGAAACGGAATGTAAAACTAAGAGAAAATAGTTTCTTTATTTCTGAAATGTTATTGCAAGAATGAGGACGACACTGCTGCGAATTATATTAAGTTCAAATGTGGACGTATGGATTCTGGGCGGTCCAGCTACGAACTTGCACATACGCCAGGACATGGGTTATTCGGAGTAATGACTGGATGGAGTAGGGCATGTCCAACAAACTCCTCAATATGCGGCATACAGACTAAAGTGGAAGATTATCAACATAACGGAGATGACACTTCCCTTAATGATGTCAAATTCTTCTGTTGCAATAATGATTCTTGGAAATGTAAAATTTAAAAATTTAAAACTTTATGTTCATTTCTTACTTTTGTTTATTTGTTTTATTGGATTTAAAATGACACAGACACATAAAATGCGATTTTCTAGTTTAACTTATTGGTGGATTACCAAAGTGATTCAAATTCCAACAAAAACAGGAATTCATTGGCAAGGTTAAATTATGATATAAACAATTTCTTTAGAAATTTCTCTTTTTTCATATGAAGTTATGCTTTAGATAATAAATAATGCTAATTAACCTTGTTTGCTTGTTTAATTGGATTTTCGTAACACCGACAGAGTATTGGTCATATGGCGACGTCCTAGCTTTACTGGTGGCAGAAGACCTCAGATGCCCTTCCGTGCATTGTTTAAGGCACGAACGGACACCCCGAGTACCGCAAGCTTGCTGGATAGCTTCCACACATGAAAGAATCAAAAGTCCCTGTCGGAATTCGAACCCACCTTGATAAAGGGCGAATGGTTTGAAGTCAACAGGCGTCCCCCGCTTATTAACCTCGTGAAAACCCTAACAATGACTAGAAAATGTCCAACATATTGCAATTCAGGTTTAAGACAGTATTCGTCACGTAACACTGCACTAACTCTGCTATTTAGAGAATACAGATTATCTAAATAATATTTTTGAACTCTATATCTAGATCTTAGAAAACAGTTATTATGTATATTATGTATAAATTTATGCAACAGATATGATATGTCTTGGCTAGTTGCTTACAATTATAATCAAAAGCATGTACTGAGTTTCAAATAAAAATATATCTTTAAAAAAATGTTACCTTCTCTACTAAACTTCAATCAGAAATGTTTCTTCGATCAAAGAATCATAATTCAGTCTAAATTCATGTCAGAGTTATGGGCCTTGCACAGTGACTCCCAATTACTATCACCTTGTAAAGTGACAGTGACCTCCAATTATTATCACCTTGAATAGCGACAGTGACCTCCAATTATAATCACCTTGTATAGTGACTTCCAATTATTATCACCTTGTAAAGTGACAGTGACTTCCAATTATTATCACCTTGTATAATGACCTCCAATTATTATCACCTTGTAAAGTGACAGTGACTTCCAATTATTATAACCTTGTATAATGACAGTGACTTCCAATTATTATCACCTTGTATAGTGACAGTGACAACCAAAACTATCACCTTGACTAGCGAGAGTGATCTCCAATTATCATCACCTTGTAAAGTGACAGTGACCTCCAATTATTATCACCTTGTCCAGTTAGAGTGACTTCCAACTATTATCATCTGTTTAGTGACAGTGACTTTCAATTTTTTTTTCACCTTGTATTGCGACAGTGACCTCCAATTATTATCAACTTGTATAGTGACAGTGACCTCCAATTATTATCACCTTGTAAAGTGACAGTGATTTCCAATTATTATCACCTTGTATAATGACCTCCAATTATTATCACCTCGTATATGACAGTGACTTCCAATTTTTATCACCTTGTATAGTGACAGTGACAACCAAAATTATCACCTTGTATAGCGAGAGTGACCTCCAATTATTATCACCTTGTAAAGTGACAGTGACTTCCTATTATTATCACCATGTATAATGACCTCTTGTAAAGTGAGGGTGTTTTCCAATTATAATCACCTTATATAATGACAGTGACTTCCAATTATTATCACCTTGTATAGTGACAGTGACTTCCAATTATTATCACCTCGTATAATGACAGTGACTACCAATTATTATCACCTTGTATAGTGACAGTGACTTCCAATTATTATCACCTTGTATAGTGACAGTGACCTCCAATTATTATCACCTTGCATAGTGACAGTGACCTCTAATTATTATCACCTTGTATAGTGACAGTGACCTCCAATTATTATCACCTTGTATAGTGACAGTGATCTCCAATTATTATCACCTTGTAAAGTGACAGTGACCTCCAATTATTATCACCTTGTCCAGTGAAAGTGATTTCCAAATATTATCACCTAGTATAGTTACAGTGAACTCCAATTATTATCTCAAAGACATATGTAATGTTAAATTAGCAAACATTTTAAAAATTGAACAAAAATCTTCACTGATTTATGAAGTATATAAGTTTCACACAAAACACAGACACCTTCACATACTCCTTAAGAGTACAGTCACGTCCCCTATACTAAATGTAAAAGCTTACTAGGATAATTAAACAGTAACGGTAGAAAATGATTTATTGTTATGAATTATATATTATAATATGTTACAAAAATATGTAAGAATTTTCCTTGTACAATATATACACACATATATAAAACATGAAGAATGACAGAATATACAGAATATTTTCAGATAGATTATGTTAAACAGTAATGTAAAGATCATTTTACAGTAACTGTAGTATTGTTGTAAAGGCACATTATGTTTCAGAAATTAATAAAAAATATTATTCTTTAGAAATGTCAAACACATGTTTAATAATGTTTTTATAATGGATCTAGATTTTAGAGCATGTTAAATGTTTAATAACTGAAGAAAGTAGCACTGAACATGCAGTTATGTGTCCAAAAGGTAGCAAAATGTAAACAAAGAAGTATTTTGACTTCCAATTACAAAATACTAATTCACTACAACTATAACAATTGCCAACATAGCTTAAGTTTCATATATATGGCAAATGATTATTACTTTGAAAACTGTAACAAGTTACCAAAATTTAAAAAGTTTAAAAGAAGTAAGTTTAATCGGTAGCATTTCTGAGACATAATGGGCCTAAATTAATTGACAGATGATATCTTAAAGCAGCACGCCTCCAGATGCATGTTAATATTCATGAACACTTTGGAAATGTTTTTAAATGTAAAATATTGTGAGTTGAACAAATAAAGTAATTTACATATTGCAATTGGCACTAATACAATCAAAGAAAATTGGTCGTCAATTTATGCAAAAAAGCCATTACTGCGTTAGTAACCCAGTAGAAATATGGTGATAAAATACAGCAAAATCAGTCTTAGACTACACATAACATGAAAAATTTAACTTGGATCGGGAAGGTTTTTACTTTTCTTAAATTTTTTATACATTTTTCTCAATATTGATTTTCTTGAAATATTTTGTTTCATCTGGAGGCGTGCAGCTTTAACACTTTAACATTAATGGTACACAATTCTTTTATTTATATAACATGTTTAAAACTGTAATAATTTTCTACATAGTGTTCTTTGGAGTAAAATGCAAAAGAAAATGTTAGATATTCTTTAATATTTTCAATTAAATGTTTCTTTCAATGTATTTCAGCTTGTTTTTATATATAGTTCATAATACTTATCAAGTATGTTTAAAATCTACACACTATAGGTTGTCATTATATGAACATAAGTGTCATTAAAAAAAACTGAAATTCTTTTTTAAGAAAAGACCAACAATACTCATTGACTTGTAATTGGGAATGCAGCTTCTCATACAAAGCTTATTTAAATTAGACTTATTCAGTAAGAATTTCATAGATTTCAATGAATTTCTGTGATTTAAATATTTTACTCAAGGATGAGCATAGTATATCATTAAAAAATTCTGTTATTTACAGGGAAAAAACACCCATAAAGAATCTATATTGCATAATTTATTTCAAATGATCAATATATATATAATTACACTAATCCTTAAGACATGGACAGCACTTTTATATATTTGAGTTTTCATTGACATTCTGCCACGTTAACATTATAGGGGTAATAAACAGCAATTGTAACATGATTAAAATATCAAACAAAATCAGTTGTTTTATTTATTTTTTACCTTAAGCCTGACAAATTTCTAAAATGGACTTGTCCAGCTTATTGAAATTGTCCATTATCAATTTTGGGATAGTAAGATGAAAATGTAAAGTTAAGCAGAACTTTCATTAAACAAATAAATTCTTACGAAACACCGACATAATTAATAAAATGTTCCAAACAGAATACACTGGAATGTTGTATATTACAGAAAAAATAAAATATATGTTTAACACAGCGAACAGTTCTTAATACAAAAGATTCACTGTGGGTTGTGCCAGCTTCACTGCATTCCTTGAGGCAATCACCGTGGGTTTTATTGCAATAAGAACCTTCTAAAAGGCATATCAACGTGGGTTATATCAGCTTTACTGCATTCCTTGAGACAATAACCGTCAACTAACTTGAGATTTTAACCTCTAAAAGGCCTTCACCCTTGGTTGTGTATGATTCACAGCATTTTGATGAGTCTATTACCATGTGTTAACTTGCATTCAGAACCATCTAAAAGGCTTATTACTTAGGGTTGTGTCAGTTTCACTGCATTCCTTGAGGCTATCAGCGAGGCTTTTATTGCGATCATAACACATTAAAATGCCTTTCACCGTGCGTTGGGTCAGCTAAACAGCATTCCTTGAGGCTATCACCGTGGCTTTTATTGCGATCAGATCACATTTAAATGCCTATTACCGTGCGTTTTGTCAGCTTCACTGCATTCCTTGAGGAAATCACCGAGGGTTTTATTGCGATAAGATACATCTAATGGCCCTGTCATCTTTGGTTGTGTCAGCTTACTGCATTCTTGACGCTAGAGAGTCCATATCGAAATAAAACCGGCATTCATATCCTTGCGGAATATATAAAAGCTCAGAGAACTCAAGACGATATGCGTTCTGGAGGGTTCATATCGCAATATAATTTCTAAAAAAAAACTATAAAAAGTATAAGATACAATTGAGTGCTAACTTTTAAACTGCCTATCAACGTCACTGTTGTCACTGGTTCCCTGTAAACAAACAAATATATCAATATTTTAAAATAAGCAGATAAAAGATATACTATTACGAATTTATACTACTATTGCTGCGTCAGCTGCTCCTCCTACTCCTCCGTCTGCTCTACTACTACTACTACTACTACTACTACTACTACTACTACTAACTACTAACTACTACTACTACTACTACTACTACTAAAACTACTAACTACTACTACTACTAACTACTAACTACTAACTACTACTACTACTTCTACCACTACCACTACCACTACTAACTACTAACTACCACTACCACTACCCTACTACTACCACTACCACTTCCACTACCACTACTAACTACTAACTACCACTACCACTACCACTACCACTACCACTACCACTACAACTACAACTACCACTACCACTACCACTACCACTACCACTACCACTACCACTACCACTACCACTACCACTACCACTACCACTACCACTACCACTACCACTACCACTACCACTACCACTACCACTACCACTACCACTACCACTACACTACCACTACCACTACCACTACCACTACCACTACACTACCACTACCACTACCACTACCACTACCACTACCACTACCACTACCACTACCACTACCACTACCACTACCACTACCACTACCACTACCACTACCACTACCACTACCACTACCACTACCACTACCACTACCACTACCACTACCACTACCACTACCACTACCACTACCACTACCACTACCACTACCACTACCACTACCACTACCACTACTACTACTACTACTACTACTACTACTACTACTACTACTACTACTACTACTACTACTACTACTACTACTACTACTACTACTACTACTACTACTACTACTACTACTACTTTTTTCTTGGTTTACAATTGTAAAAACACATGTGATTGATCACTTTCATGCACATTATCTATTCAAATCACTGTTAACATTGCCAGCCAGTACTACAGGGTTCAAAGCTGTTTTGCCAGAGATTTCACATCAGAGATCCCTCCTTAATGTCAGAGATTCCTCCCATCAAAATAGTAAAATGAAAGTAAAAACTGACAGAGAGTGCAACACTTTGATTTCATATTCTTTTTTAAGATCACATACAAGATCTTGCCTTATTTCAGATATAAGCCTGAACTAATAAGTTTTTGAGCAATTTTGAAAAATTGTTGTGATGCTTCAAAGTGCTTATTACAGTAGGTCTGTTTCTTTCTATAAATATAATGTTTTTTACAGAGAAACAGAAACTGAATAAGCTTAAGGTTCAATTTGAAAATAAAAAAAATTCTTAAACTTGTTCAAGTGGCTTAGGGATGAGTAAGGAAGTGTCTTCCAAGGTAGCACAGGATTCACTGAAATAGAGACCACTCATCATTTTAAGGTCCTATAAAATTTACATTTAATGATAAGGCTCTATTCCAGTTAGATCTGGTTGGACTTTTTGAAAAATGTTTACTTCAGTTGTAAAAAATAGATGTATTTTGCTCATTTCAAACTAAAAGTAAAATATCAAGAAAAAGTTGCATTACATGTACCTTTCAATGATTTTATTTTTCACAAAAAAAAAGAAAACAAGTTGCGGCAAGTCCATGACGGGGAATTAACATATCCAACTTTATATTTAATTATGTTTTGTCTGACTCCTTTCCACCCTATGTGTATTGAATTTTGTTTTAAGTTTGGACATCTGTCACATCAAAGACACTCGCCGCATACAGTACTCATGCTGTTTAAAACTCTAATTGGCTCAAAGAACTGTCAGATGAAATATACGTCACTTTGGTACATGTTTCACCTAAGGAGTTTTTTTTAATTATTTGGTTGTTGTCGGTAAATTTTGCTTGACCTAGATTTACCTCAGAGAACTTTCAATAGTAACACAATATTTTTCAGCATTATAACAAGGATTTTAATCTTTAAAGTATGAATTATTTTTATTCTGTTTATTAATCATACCTTTAAACTTTGCTCTAGGGAGAAAGAAAAATTAATTTAAATTTACAACAGAACTTTCCAGACTATAATTGTGAAGTTTCGTCAAAAACATATAATAAAAAAAACGATTACTTGACCTTCTGCACCAAAAGAGTAACAAAAATCCCCTAGTGAACACCGGGTAATGTACGAGTATGAACATTTGAATAAACTAGACTTTTGAAAGCACGTGTATGAAGTACATCACTTGTGAAATAATCATGCGATAATTACCTTCCTTTTCTGTTTTCAAACCTTAATATTATGAAGTCAATATATGCCATAAACTTATTCTAGATTGTTTCTTTAGAAAACATATTATATCACAAATGAGTTGATGGCCTGACCGTACGAAGGAAGGATATCGTACAGGATTCAACACAGTAAATTATATTGGCGCTATGTTTCGTTTCTTTCTTGCTTTACTTACATGACTTTCCTTGAATATTTGTGACTTTATGTTATCAATTCAATATGCACATTGTATTTTTAGGGATCCCAACGGAATCCACACTTCTTAGTGGGGCGGGAAATTGAGAAAATAGTGCAAATTGTGATACAAGCATGAAACTTTCAGGAAATCATCTTTAGACCATGCATATTTCAAAAGTGAAGTGGGCCCAAAAATATCTCATTCAATAGCTCATTCAAGATGGCCGCCATTTTCAAAATGGCCGCCATATAAATTTGAGTACATTCTAGCTCATTCATTCCAATTTTTTGTACAGACCTTTAACTCATTCCAAAAGCATGCATAAAATTTTTCCTTTTCAAAAAATTAAATCTCACAAAATTTCTCTTTCATACTTTTCTATGAATTCTTATGAAATGTTCCAACTTAAAAAGTACTTTTTATTAGATGAAGTTATTTTTGTCTTCCTTCGGGCCATTTGGTGGGTGAGCAAGAAATGCACATACAAACATGTGTATACATTCAGTTATTAAATTTATGATTAATTCTTGTTTCAATATATTTGATATCATATATTATTTGTTAATCGTAGACTATAAATCAACAAAACGTGCTTAAAATAGCAGACATGTACTTGAATGTAAGGTATAAAGGTAGTCCATAAACGCATATTTTTGACTCCTACACAATTTTATATTTCTAATATAAACATGGCTTAAAAGCCAACAAAATGTATGTGATGTGAAACATCTATGATATGGCCTGGCCTGCATGCAACTTTTTGACAAGTTAAGATACAAACTAAGTTAGTTTACTAGTATTTCCTAAAGTAATCATATCTTATTTTTTTCTTTCAATAAGAGGGTAATGATGACACTGGATCACTCACCTAAGATCATTGTTGGAAAAAAGGTAACAAGATCATTTTGGGAGTGTCAATTATGTCATAACACATAATTGAATCCGGTTGCTTTTAAAGAAACATGCTCAATATCTGCTTTCAATTTTTTATTTCACACGAGAGATCTTTAATAACCATACCTATATACGAGTCCATATAAACTTAGTGAACTTTTTGTTTGGTAAATTTGGACCATGTTGTCCATGATATATCATTATTATAACATAATTATGATGATACATGATTAATGTATATGCGTCGGATAGCGTAGGTTAAGAGAAAACAGATTTATTACAGTAGTCTTTTTAAATTAAGTGATACCATTGCAAAACCATTTTAGACTGCAGTAGCATCATACAAATTTATGCATGTTATATCAGTCTACATCCCAAATATCTTATTTCAAGTCAATGACGTTTAACACTAGATGTTTTTAATGTGTTTTCCTATACAAGTCTGTAAACCCAGGTGGCTCTATGAGCATGATTCATTAAATGTGTTAATAAAGACCCAAGGTGGTGCTACATGCTAGCTTAGTACCTGTGCTCTATGCATTTTGATTTTTGAGAAGATTTTTTTTATTGCATGTACACTTAATGATACAAAAGTGTTTTATGTAACTTTTAAAGAGGTCTTCTTTACTTGGCAAGGTTATATTTTGATTATCTAAGCTCTAGGCATTACAGTTTGTTTGTTTGTTGATTTTTTAATAACATCAACAACAAAACAACTTCAATGCTATTCCCTACATAAGTCTTTAAAAACTGTGTTCCTCGTGAGGGCCTTTAAATCATATTCCTGCAGCCCAAAATGGCTTTCCCTGTCACTTAGATTACATTGAGTTATATATTAAAATTCTTCTCCGAAACTATGTGCACAGAGAAGAGAAAATATTGTATAATATCATAACATTGTGATGCTATATAAAGATTATAAACTATTGGCATAGGGTCAAAATCACTTAGTTTACATGGACTCTTATTGGAATATAGTTATATGAGTCTTCTTGTAGTTCTGAGAGCCTAGTTATTGGACATGATTCTGCAAATCATGACTGGTGAAAAAAAGATACTCCTTATATGATTTTAGCATTCTTCAGTATAAAAGAATTATAGACCTTTCCAGCAGTGGGTCTTAGGCGCGTGATCTAGGGTCAACAATGCTCTCTTGTTTTATGGGAAAAATAAAGTAGGAACACTTTTAGTTTATATTCCAAAGTATAAGCTATGTTTGTTATGTGGGTCAAGCGGTTTTATTGATATTTATTTTAGCACACATAGATAATATGATGTATCAGTCGCCTAAATTTTTGTTTCTTTTGAAAATGTCATGTCTACATAACTTATTAGATATGGACGGTACTTATTCAATTATACTTGGTTACAATGATGTGCAAGTAAATATAACTTTAAATCATTCTGTTACAAGCTTTTAGCAAGACTAAATTGTGCAGGAGGAAATAATTGTATTCATAAATAGACAACATTTCACTAAGGTCCAGGCATGATTTTATCTAACATATGGTTCGTTGATGAATATTCAATTTTCTTTCTGTACAATTATCAAGTTATATTATGAATATTTAAACAACTTATATCATGCATACACATTTAATAACTGAATGTATACATATGATTGTATCTGCATTTATTGATATTTTAGTACACCCTCTAGACCTGAAGGGAAACAAAAATTGCTTAATACAATAAAATACTTTTACAGTGAATATTTGCATAAGAATTCTTAAAAAACGTTATTTTGTACTACAATTGTCTGATAAATTTACCCCACCCACTTTTAATAAGTATAAAACCTTCACATTTTTGTTTGTTTTTGTTACAATTATACAATAAAACATAGTGTTGATTGAATATCAAATACACTTTAAGAAACTATGTAACTTTTGGAATTTTGTACATAGAAAACCATGTTAGAGAAAAATGAAAAAATGGCACTTTTTCTTTGATTTTTTTAAAGATTTGTTTTTGTACAAAAAGCTAAAAACATGACTAACAATGTGGTTAACCTAAAATTTGATTTTTTCTAATATATTTCACAATTTTATATGGAAATACGCATACCGTGTGCAAAAATTATACTACAAAAGAGATATATCAGTTTTCATTAAAATTGGCAGCCATATTGGACGCCATCTTGGATTCTGAAGAAATATGCAAGAGAAATTGCTTAAAGATTTAAATTTTTGAAAAGGGGAAACTATATGCATGCTTTGGTGTAAGTTTCAGGTCTGTACAAAAAAATGGAATGAATGATCTATTATGTACATCAAATTTATATGGCGGCCATCTTGAAAATGGCGGCCATCTTGAATGAGCAGAGATATTTTTGGGCCCAATTCACTTTTGAAATCTACATGGTCTAAAGATAATTTCCTGAAAGTTTCATGCTTGTATCACAATTTGCACTATTTTGACAGCAGAGACCTTATTTCCCGCCCCACTATCTGGAAACCCCGAATCCTGGTATGCGTAGCGCGAATGTGATAGAGAGAGAATAGGTTTAATACTAAATTCATTGAACGAGTTGAATAAAATAATATAAATTTCATGGCCGGTGACCAATTTATTTAAGTACCATTCAACGCTTCAAAATAGTATGACAAATCAGAATTAAAGGGTTAAATTCAAAGAAAACTACAAAATGATACAAGACAATACAGACACAAGTTTGATTTAGCGATAAAAATTAAAACATTAGATAATGTAAAAAATTTGTTTTAAAAAATAACTGAAACATATTTTTGTACTATAACATAACTGAAAGAGACTCCACAGCAGGTATGACGGGGTGAAAATGAGATTTGTGTACCAAATGATTTAGAGCCTGTCTAATAATTTGCATCCATTCCCTATTGAAATAACGTCAAATTTGAACATTCATTAATTTTGTATTTATGATCAAATGATATACATGCAGCCATGCCTAGGCGAAAAGATACTGCACATGTCAAAACCAATACAAAATGTCAATTATTATTATTATTATTATTATTATTATTATTGTCATTATTATTGTATTAATTTGTAACTAAGAGGAAAGTGTCCATACATTTTCTTTTTTTCAGTAGAAAGAAAGTGAAAGTAGATCTAGACATAAGATCTATGTTTTTGGGGAAAAAAAACATTACGTTTCCCCGTGTTAACATATGACATTTAGTGTATACATATAAAAATCATGTCAAAAATTAGCTACTGAGTACATACTGCCCAACTCATTCAATATCGAGCAAATGAAAACTCGCATCGGCCGTATTGCCGTATATCTCATGGTACTTGTGAAACTCATACTTCTTCACCGTCTTCCATATTTCCATTCGCGCGCAAAGTGACGTAAATCATGCATATTTATAAGGTCAAATTTAAACCCACCATTCAGGTTATTTTATTAGGTAGTGACATATTAAGTAAATATTAATGAGGCCAAATAAAGCTTGACACTAAGTATGTTAATATATATCTGTAGCTGTTCTAAAGAAATAAGAAACATTCTCTGGTCGCTTTCGCTTCAGTCGAAGTGTCTGAATTTCTCTAAAACAGCACGGATGAATAAATATATTCTTGATATCTCGATCAAATATATTTGTTGCTGTAATTTGACGATAGTTTCCGCAAACATAAGACAATTTATTTCTCGTATATCGATGATATATATTTTTTAAATCCTGTTTCACACGAAAATAATATAAATACTGCTAACCGATAAGTACAAAAAGTATCGATATTGCTGTCTAAATTATGTCTCATGTGTTTCGTACCAACGTTACAGTGGAAATAACAATTATTTTTCTTACAGTTAAGTTATCAAAAATTACAATCGACTTTTGACATATGAAAATACATCAGTTTAAAAAGTCTTGAGTAGGTGGGGGGGAGTGGGGCTTCTACGATGTAATAGTTCAAAAAGGTTAACATGAATAAATTTGTCTAATGCTTTATAAAAGAATAAAAATGATAAACTCTTCTAACTTCTTTTGGTTAAATATTACGATCATACCGCCATTTTTCAGAAAAAGAGACTATTACTTGGGGAAAATATCTTAAAAGATATACAACTTTCATTGAGTAAACAATTTTCTACAATTCCAAAACGGACAGACTGTTTTTAAGACTACGTCATTTTTTTGCATTTTGTTAAAGGTGAGTTAAGTACCTACGTTACTATTTTGCCCTACAATTATTTTCTTCCCTTATATGCGTAAATATTCGAATCTCATTATTGTGTGTTATGAACTGTTGTCAAAAAAAATATTTAACTAAATTATGTAAATTAAATGAACACTATCTTTATTCAGTGATGTATAAAAAATAGTATAATATCATGATATGCACGTAACCCTGTTTCCCGCCATCCACAAAATGTTAATTTCAGCTATCATTGTAATTAACAAAGTTCAACTTTATGTTTATTATATGATTTTATCTTATTTCCGTGTAATGATTTATAAAATGAAGCAGTAAAATAACGTTGATCATTAACATCATTTGTAAACATTGTATTAACTTTTTCGAGCGAAGCAAGCAGAAAAATATAAATACATTAAATACTTATTTATATAAAAGTTAAACATATAAAAAAATAGGTATTGAGATTTTGTCTGGATACTGTAGTGTGACCGCCGGTTGAGCAAGCGCCCTCCTCTCTGAATCTGCCCCGGCGTTTGTTACGTAAATAGTGTGTACTTTACATGCGATATATTTAGCTGTGAACTTCCAAAAACTGTTTTATATTTATAGTCAAAATGGGTTTGTGGTTTAATTCCTTTCATTCGGGTTACTGCGTAGATACGAAAATGTTTCTTCTTGTGTTAATTGGCGTCCGCGCCGAAGCGCGGCGCACCTTATGGAATGAAATCAGATTTTGTGAAAGGGCGACAGCAACTTCTCGAGCCTTTTAGTCGGTCATAATAAAATCCGATCTTTCCGATCTGTATGAGGGTGCTTAAATGAAATGTCGCGATATGTACAATGAATAGCGAACTGGAGAATTTCGCAATGAAGACATTTTCAAATGAAAGAACCTTTTCCGTCAATAAATCGCGCTCTTCGGGGTATTTTTATTTATCATTTTGTAGTACACAGCGGGTTATTATGGTATGTTATTGTTGTACATGTATCCGAAAGCTGTAAATAGAATGAAAATCTATTTATAGAGGGATGTACTTTTATCGGTAATTCCCGGTCTCTCCTGGTCTATTTTCACCGGGATTTACTAGTGACCGGCGAATAGTACCACACGTTTATTGTCCGGTCTCTTCGAACAGTACAAATATTTTACAGATAAATAAGCTTTTTTTCAAAATGAATGTTTGTCACTTAGTTTGGTTACAATAATTAATAAACACAGATCAACTCTCAAATTTATTGATTATTATTATACATAAACATACAATTCGAAAAAAAACCAACAACAACAATAACATGTTTTATTTTATCTATATGTGATAAAAACAATAAATATGCACAATAAATGAGAAAAAAAGGTACATTATATGGTATTAATATGACACTATTAACTTTGAAACATTTTATTTAATTTGTTATTCGTGTTTAGTAAAGATACCGGGGAATTATTCAAAGTTACAAATTAGATTTTATGAATTATTCAATTGATAATTTAAAAAATGCTAAAGAAAAATACAAATGAACATGTATACAATATTATATATTGAAAGATTAACCATAATTTACTGACTTTTTCCAGTTAAGTTTTGACTTATAATCGTCGGTCAATATGACAATTGAATTCTTAAAATAGTAGTAAACGTATAAAAACTCAGTATTAAAATAGCACATAAAACACAAAAAAGAAAAGAAAACAATATTCATAAAATCTGTATTTTGTTTTTATTAAAATAGATATTACAATTATTGTATAATAAACAATTATGCTCAACATGATAATATAACCAGTGTCATATTGTAACTAAGTGTGAACAAATACCTTAGAGGGGGTCTTCGCTCACAGCGATAACATAATAAGGGACAATTACACAAGTGTGGTGTTGATCATGCGTTACACATATGGATTATAAATGATTGTATACATATATCGTATATCCGTTGCTATTAACAACCATGATCATAAAGAAATAACAAGTATTATTCTAATCTCTATTCTAATCTCTAGCAAAGTTAAAATTGAACAATGTCTTTCGTCCGTTCATTCATAAGTGATATACAATTCTGGTAAAAAACGATTAACCATTGAAAATTTTATAAGAATATCTTGTCATCATATATCTACTAGTTCATCTTCACCTGCTGCATTTCTTGCTTGGACGCCCTTTGATGCTTTGCATCAATGCTTTTATATTGTATTGTTTTATTAACAAATTGGACTAACGTGTTGCTCTTTTGTTGAAAGGGAAAACTCAGCCTTGAAAAACCGGAATTTTCCGAAAAATGTATTATTTTGCAGATAAATCAACTAAAACTTATATTTCTTTGTCAAGGAGTGTAAAACTACATGTATGCTGATAATGGGTTAACAGATAATACAATAGTCTGAACAGCTCGTTAAAGGAAGGTAAGCATAAATGACTCATCGTTCTTAAGGCCTTAACAGACGGCAGGATTTTGAAGTACCATACCAATTAAACTTAGATTTACAAGCAAATCTTAATGTGTGAAGGCTACTGTTTTCTCAAATTCGTACAATTTAATAATAGATTTACAGTTTAGGACATATTCTTTCTATTAATTGTAGTTGTACAGACCTCCCATGATCACAGGTGACAGATTTCCCAATTATCCACTGATAGTGTGTTAAACGAATGATATTCCAGAACAAATAGGGATAAAATGTATACTAAGTAGTAAGATTGAGTAATCAAAGCGCTGAAAGCACTGCTAGGGGCGCATTATGTTGATTGTATAGTGGTCTATTGTTACAAGCAGATGCCATTCCTACTTTCAAAGCTGATGTCACATTTTTACTCGATTATTCGATAAGAATAAGTAGAATTATCCTAGTCATCTGAACATTGGCGTCTATCACCTCAATTTTTCCCGAAGTCCATTGACATATGGCATTGAAACTTTGCACACTTGATCCCGATCAGGCACCCATTTGTTAAATGCTAAATGCATGTGAAGTTTTAATATTGTAGGCAGAGTTACCCAACTTGTCAATCTGATGTACATTGTTACTATAAATAACTATTGTAAGTTTCAATTGAATATCTCAAGCAATAATTGAGATATTTGACTTTAAAATAAACTTTAACCAACGCAGACGCGGACGCTGGGTTACTACAATAGCTCTCATATTTTTCAAATAGTCGAGCTAAAAACTACCAAGTCATGGTTGAGACCATATAGTTATTCCATATATAAATATATATGTATATATCATGGAAAACATTTCAAGATGTTACAATGGATTGTAGTGTATAACAAGAAAATCAGTGTACTTTAACTTTAATCCAATAATCATACAAACATCTGTAAATAACTCAGGGAATTCCCCAGACGCTTTTAGCGCATCGGCACCGATGCGCTAAAATTTCAGAACAAGAAATCCCGATGCGCTTAAAATTATCATAGCGCTTTAAAAAATGACCGATATTCCTTTCTATTGAGTCTATAAGTTAACCCCAATTAGCCAAATAAACAAGCCAATATACATGTCCTGTGGAGATAATTACCCGAGGCGTATACACAACCCGATACACTGATTGCCTTGAGACTGTGTGACGTCACAGACACCTGTCATCGATGTCTGCAGACGACTGTTGGTGCACTTTCAGGTGTTGTCAATTACCCTGTATTGAGATGGGTGCAATTTAACTGCGGCATGTGTGATATTTACATGTTTCAGGTAGGTGTAATAACTTTTATTGTTTTGATAGTATAATTGGCATTAATTGACATGCGATATAACAGTTTGATATTTAGGGATGAATGGGTAAATTGTCTCGATATAAGTTTCATCTTTCATTTTCTTACGATCGTTACGTCTAACCAGTACTGTAGTATTAAGATTTCGAAAAATAATAGGTCTAACATGAATAAGTGAAGAAAGAGGCCAGCGCCTAGTTCACTATCAAATAAGAGTGTTTTTTTGTGAGAAATGTCATTGAAACTGTCACAGGATCTTTTTGCTTTTTAATATATACATGATTATCGTATTTTACTTGGATTTCACTGCATAGATATTCAGAATAAATTTGATTGATGGCTACTTTAACATTGAAAACATTTACGACTGTTCATTATCAACTTGCAACTGAGTGAAAACAACAACAAACACTTTACATCAACAATCCCACTTAGTGACAGCCCATTGGTCATTTTCTTTTTTAATTGAAAAAAGAGTAAAAATATCTTGTAAACTGTTTCTGTTAATTGAATCCCCAAAATGAAAAAAGTCTTAATTTTGCAGGCCCTCTTTAATCGAGCCTGTTCATGGACAGCTTTGTGAAGTGCAATCTACTGTCTATGCCCCTTAGCATTTGTTTGTCAGGACACACAGGAGCTGGCCAGGCACTTTTGTGTAGATATGGAGCAGTGACGCAGCCACTGGCACCAGGTACGTGCCCGTCTAGAGGGAATTGATCAGTTAGCCGACCAGACCATGACCTAGATTACTGGCAACCTTTCTACCAGTCATCCAGTCCTTTAAAGAATTGCTGCTGTGGGTCTCCTCCTCCCAACCTCTACTGCAGGTAATTATTATTAAATTGATTCATTCTTGGACGTTAATGAAATTCCAATGACAGATGCAGATGTGTAACACTTTGCTTGAAGTTTTTCAACATTTCAAATATAATTTTTTTTACTTAGTTAAGTTTAAACAGACTAGAAGTTTTAAATTTTCAAAAATTCATAGCAAACAAACAAAATAAATAAAAGACATGAGGTAAACGTTAATGATTACTTTCATTTATTAATTTCAGATTGTGAGCGAGGATTCAGCTGCCTGAAGAGAGTTAAGACTGAAAACAGGAATTGTCTCTCTGTTAAAGTTCTAAACTATCTTCTTGCCGTCTCCCATTAGAATCTTTCAACTTTGAGAAGGCAGTCAAGGCATGGAAGGACAACAAACCTAGAAGACAGGCCCACTTTTAATGATGTTAATGAAGAAAAAACAACTGAAACATATTTAAATGGGACACTCATACATATAAATGTTGATCACATGTTGTGAACTTGTGTTTATATATAATTGTTAATTTATTTGAATTGTTGGATATGCAAAAAATAAATAATGAAAATTAAGAAAATGTTTATCAAGTGAAAAACTTTCATTATTTGTTTTAAAACAGCCCACAGCAGTATCTTGACACCTAAAATGGCAAAAATTTTCGACACGCGGTATGGGGGTCAAGACCCCCTCCCGCTCCCACCCCCGTCTAATTAAAAAAATGTAGCGCTTAAAAAAATCCTGGGAATTCCCTGTAACTGGAACAAAATATTTCTTAAATAAAACCATACAACACAAGAGGGCCATGATGGCCTTAGATCGCTCACCTGACTTATCAAACTCATCCAAACAATTACCTAGACAAGCATTCTGACCAAGTCTCATGACAGGTGAGTCAAAAATGTGACCACTACAGTGTTAACAAGGATTATCCATATTTGAGCAGGGGGACCTAGTTTTTTTACCCAGGTGACACATATTCAAACTTGACCTAGAAATCATCAAAACAAACTGTCAGACCAATTTCCAGGATACTTGGATCAAAACAGTAGCAACTAGAGTGTTAACAAGATTTTTCTATTTTTAGCTCCGGTGACCTAGTTTCACATGCAATTTCGAACTCATCCAAGCAATTACCTAGACAAGCATCCTGACCAAGTTTGATGATAATTGAGTCGAAAATGTGACCACTAGAATGTTAACAAGGCTAATCCATATTTGGGCGGTGTGACCTAGTTTTTCATTCAAGATGACTCATGTTGGATCTTGACTTAGAAATCATCAAAACAAACTTTTAGACCAATTAACAGAATATTTGGATCAGAACAGTAGCCACTAGAGTGTTAACAAGATTTTTCTATTTTTATCTCCTGTGGACCTAGTTTTTCATCCGAGATGTCCCATGTTCGATTTATTCCCAGCAATGACCTAGACAAGTTTCCTGACCAAGTTTGCTAACAACTGAGTCAAAATTGTGACC
>NW_026864185.1:0-56902 GCF_026571515.1 Ruditapes philippinarum
AGAATTTTATGAGTTTTTGTTCTTTATTTAACTAAGGAATGAAGCTCATGATAATCAAATGTTTGCTCGGACCGATGTCCGACCGATTAGTTATAAAGGGCCATTTCAATTGGTATTTTCTTTTGTTCAATAGAGGGCCATGGCCCCTTATTCTATTTTTACGGAATGAATTCTATTGTTCTCTTTTGTTCTGTTTACAGTTAGATGGACCCTTATCCCTTTTCGGTAGTGCTGACGGATGGACGACAGGGGGTATAACATAATATGCCTGAAATTCTTTCGGGCATATCAAAAATAGCAATTGACTAAGAGCTACAATCTGCAATCCTGCAAGTTCCTATGATAGTGTACACCTCAAATTCACCAGATGCTATGGTACCATGTAACAGGCAGAATTCATTTTTCCTATTGGAGGACCATCATACCTGTAGGATGCTTCTGGGCTCGGCTCTTTTTAAGCCCCACTTCTTTTGTCAAAATTTCACCACTAGTTCATATCAGTCTCATCAATATAACAATTATTTATATGCACATATACAGCTTTCAGTTTACAGTGTAGTATATATCATACAGCATAATGCTACAGTTAACATCATCTTAAATTTGGTATGGTACTTCTCTATGGCTGGTGCAGGTATCCAAGTACTCAGATAATCATGAATCAAAATGTAAAATCGAATATGAATATTCGTCAGTCCAGAGATCGTGGAATGCGATCTTACTTGTTTATTATACACTTGCTGTTTCTCACACTTTAAATGTAAAAAAAATCAATTTGTGTTTAAATTATGCGACATTTATCTTATAAAATTTGCTCATTAAAGACAGGAAGTAAACAAACATGTACCATGATGCTGAGCTAGGAAGTTATTACATGTTGTTTCCAAAAAGAAATCACTTTATCTTTATTGGGCACCATGTTATTACATGAGAATAAATAAATATTTTTAGTAACTATTTATATTGATTTATAATAATGTGAAATGTGAAATGTATCGAATACTGTTTTATTTTTAATAATCCAAAATTTGCGAAATGCAAGTTAATACGTCAGTGTGACAGGGCATGCAGACTTCCCGAAATATGTCGGTCCGACAGACATGTCCATTAAATTTTGATCAGGTCCGACAAATTTTATTCCGGATCAGTCCAACTGTCTGGCTTTTATACAAGCTACATGTATACAAAATGGCTTCACTAAAGGTGCCAAACCTTGGAAAAAACGAAAATCTATGTCACAGGAACGCGCAGAACAGCAATTAAAGGATGAAAAGAATAGACCTGACACAAAATTTAATGAAAAATGGAAGCAGGACCATGACTCCTTGGTGTATGACAGGAAGGAGATGAAAATGCACTGTAAGGAATGTGCCGATTTTTACAGCAAAAAAATTAAGACCAAAAAGTGTCTTAGAAATACAAAAACACGTTTTTCTTTGATTTTGATCAATTTTATTCGGTTTGACAGATTTCATTTCGATCCGATAGATTTTCATGGTTTGTAAAGGAGTCGCACCGATATAAAATCCCAACAGCAAAATTTACTTCCAATTTTTGGAAATACTTGTCTTTTTATGCGATTAGAAAGTTTGTTGTACCACCTGTATGTCAGTTCACCATAGCATGTTTTACAAACTGCTTTTCCATCATTTTCATTGAAAGTAAATTTTGCTGGTGGAATTTTATATTGGCATGACTTTTTTTCAACCTTTAAACCTAGTTTATATTTGCATTGCATAATATGTTTCATGAAATGAATATTAAGTATAGTTTTAAGAAATATTAACATGTTTTCAGAACTAAAGTTCATGTTTTACATGTTTTAATTGGTGTCTTGATAACAAAAGTTTCTTGGTTGGAATTGTGAATCCCAAGTGCTGAATTGTGGATCACAGCAGATAGTCACTTATCTGATGATCCACACCCCTACTCATAGCTGTGACATTTCTTAAATGTATACCTGCTTAGTGTTATCATGAACGATTTTAAAGCAGTATGTAGATGTAGAATAAAGTATCATCTTTTGGAATCAAGGGAAATGTATTAACATGAATAAAAAAAATTCTTTGCAATAGAAGACCGTGTGTGTCAGTTAAAAGCTCCATGTCATTTTGGAAGGCTGTGGATAGTGGAGTGCAATAAGGACTAGGTATAATATAGTGTGTCGCGGCCGGTACTTTATATTTTATAATATATTGTATGTGAAAGATATCTCAGAAAATGTTTTAAGATATTTGCTGGTGATTATTAACAAAGTTGTACACACCAAGAGAAAGTCAGATATTCTTAAAGATGATATTGTCTCAATAATGAACAGGGTAGAAAATGAGATGAATACTAATATTGATAAGTGTAAGGTAAAGCATATTGGTCATGCAAATCTGCAAAGACTGTATGTAATTAACAACAAAACTATCAGATACTCAATGTGATCTAGGAGTTATTTTTGAATAAAAAAAGATCTAAAATTTAGCAAGTATCTACAAAGATTTAAACGGCAAACAGTATATCCTACATGTAGGTCTCATTAACAGGTCATTTGAGTTTTTAGATGAATATACCTTTGTTAAATTGTATACAGCTTTGACTCGTCCACATGTTGAATTTTCAAATGTTATGTAGAATCCATACTTGATCAAAGACATCAAACTAGTTCCATCATTGAAAGATCTGACAGATATTGACCGTCTTAAAATGCTTAAACTGCAAAGTCTAACTCATCATAGATTAAGAGGAAACATTATTTAGGCATTCAAAATTATTAAAGGTCAAGATGACAGCACTTTTGAAATTATTTTTAAGTTATTGGACATCAACAAGGGGACATAATTTAAAACTAGAAATGCCTCGTAGTAGAACAACTCATTGCTTGAAACAGAATTGACAGGACAAGTAATTAAAACATGGAATTATTTACCTAAGATTGGACTAGATTCTAAAAGTGTCCATGAATTTAAAATCAAGCTGGATCACTACTCGACCTGAGAAGTATAGGGATGTATAGCCACTAAAAATATCTATTTATTTTCATGTAAAAACATAGTGCTCAATAAAGATAAAGTGATTCTTTTTTGAAACTAATGACTTCCTAGCTCAGTATCATGGTACATGTTTGTTTACTTCCTGTCTTTAATGAGCAAATTGTATTATAAATAGATACATTTAAAGTGTGAGAAACAGAAAATGTATAATAAACAAGTAAGATCGTAAACCGAGATATCTGGACTGACGAATATTCGTATTCGATTTTACATTTTGATTTGTGACGGCCGCACGAAATACCCAAATATACCCAAATATAGCAATATTTATTTTTTTTGTATAAATTATAGATTATAATGAGAAATAAATAAATATTTGTAAAATAATATGACTTAGCCTGCTATTACTTTCATTCATTCCGTTGAAATGGGCAGTTAAGATGTTGCAAGAAAATAAAGTTGTGACATTTGCTAATCTACTATATAGGTGGGGGGAAAATCCCGGGATCGCCTATAGAAAAGCCGGGACCCGGGATTGTATTAAACATATAGTAATCCTGAGAATTGACCACCTACTCTCGGTGTATTATTATTATGATCATCATCATTTGAATGTTTTGTAGAGATTTCTGAATAAGTTTGATTTGTAGTAGTTATAAAAAATCTTTAAAAATAATGTAATAACTATGTTTTTCACGATTTTCGGGATCGTATTAAAAAATATAGTGATCCGGAAATTCAGATAATAGGCTCTTTATGCGGTTCTGAATCTTTATGCATGTACTTAAAATGTCCCTCCCAGTCATAGTCAGAATTGATTGTTCGGGAGTAACATGTAGATGTAGATGTACTTGCAATTTTAAATCAAGATATGATATTTGTTGTCTACACTTACATTTTTAAGGTGTAATTTTGTTGAAATTTCATATCATATACAAGTGTCCATGTTATTTAAAACAAGAGCCCGGTTTGAGCCGGGTGATGCTCCCCGAATAGGTTTTGGACACAGGAAAGTACACCTCTTGTAGTTTCAGAGTTATGTCCGTGGAAAAAGTTCAAAGTGCAATAATTCCAAAATTAGGCAAGGCTGTTACAGTTTTTTGCACTGCACTTCTAATCAATGTGATCTATCAACTTACAAAGTTTCTTGATGATATCTCTTATGATTTCCGAGTTATATCCTGGACAATTCAAAAAGTAAAAATAAACAAAGGGCAATAACTCCAGAATTAGGCAAGGTAGAATTATGATTCTTGTGCACTGCACATCTACCCATTGAGATTTATCTACCTACAAAGTTTCATGTTGATATCTCTTATAGTTTTACAGCTATGTCCTGGACAAGATTTTTCTAAAAGGGGAGATTATTCAAAAATAAGACTTAACAGAGTTATGGTTCTTTTGCACTGCACATCTATCCATTGAGATCTATTCACCTACAAAGTTTCATGTTGATATCTCTTATAGTTATGCCCCGGACAAGATTTTTCTATAAGGGGAGATAATTCAAAAACTGGGCAAAATAGAGTTATGGTTCTTTGACACTGCACTCCCCCTCGATGCCCTCTACCACTGTATGAAGTTTCAACAAATTATCTCCAAGGGTTTTCAAGTTATGTTCCGGACAAAGTTCAAAGTATTAAAATTAACAAAGGGCAATAACTCCAAAATTAGGACAAAAAGAGTTATTGTTCTTATGCACTGCACATCTATCCATTGAGATCTATTCACCTACAAAGTTTCATGTTGATATCTCTTATAGTTTTAGAGTTATGCCCCGGACAAGATTTTTCTACAAGGGGAGATAATTCAAAAACAGGGCAAAATAGAGTTATGGTTCTTTGACACTGCACTCTCCCTCAATGCCCTCTACCACTGTATGAAGTTTCAACAAATTATCTCCAAGGGTTTTCAAGTTATTTTCCGGACAAAGTTCAAAGTATTAAAATAAACAAAGGGCAATAACTCCAAAATAAGGATAAAAAGAGTTATTGTTCTTATGCACTGCACATCTACGCATTGAGATCTATTCACCTACAAAGTTTCATGTTGATATCTCTTATAATTTTAGAGTTATGCCCCGGACAAGATTTTTCTATAAGGGGAGATAATTCAAAAACTGGGCAAAATAGAGTTATGGTTCTTTGACACTGCACTCCCCCTCGATGCCCTCTACCACTGTATGAAGTTTCAACAAATTATCTCCATGGGTTTTCAAGTTATGCTCCGGACAAAGTTCAAAGTATTAAAATTAACAAAGGGCAATAACTCCAAAATTAGGACAAAAAGAGTTATTGTTCTTATGCACTGCACATCTACCCATTGAGATCTATTCACCTACAAAGTTTCATGTTGATATCTCTTATAATTTTAGAGTTATGCCCCGGACAAGATTTTTCTATAAGGGGAGATAATTCAAAAACCAGGCAAAATAGAGTTATGGTTCTTTGACACTGCACTCCCCCTCGATGCCCTCTACCACTGTATGAAGTTTCAACAAATTATCTCCATGGGTTTTCAAGTTATGCTCCGGACAAGACAACGGACGGACAGACGGACGGACGGACAGACGGACAGACGGACAAGGCGCCGACTATATGCTCCCCCGAAATTTTTCGGGGAGCATAAAAAATAGCTTTAATGGAGTACATACTGTACGTACTTTGGTGATAGGAAAATGTATATTTGGGTATGTTTAATTATATCTTAGGGAAAGTGTATATTGTATTCATGATAAAAAACAGCACTTTTTTAGTATAAAACATTTATTTTTAGTATAATTGGGCAATATTTGGGTAAATTTAGGCAATATTTGGGTATATTTGGGCAATATTTGGGTGTATTTGGGTATATTTTGGTATTTCGTGCTGCCCATTTGTGACTATCTCAGTATCTGAGTAGTCTACTTGGATAATCGCCACAGCCTTAGCTATGAGATACAAGGGAATCCTTAAACCAGTCCCTAGCTCTCATTGAATATATACCCCTTTGTTCTTTTACATGCCCAGTGTATTATAAGCACTGATACATGTGAGGATTACATGGAATCACAGATTTATATTACAAGGATCGGACACTTTCGTTTAACTTAAAGTCCCGCCGCGCGCATGCGCGGAATCTGATAAAGGTGGACAGAATGAGATGGTGGAACGCTCGGAGTGTGAAATATGACACATTTTCACAAGAGTATATGGTGTTATTGCAGCTCTGTGAAAAATTATACACATATGAATGTATTGATAAAGTATTATTTTGTGCAGCTAATGTATCAATATATGAAAATATGCCGATAGAACGCTGCGACGCTTAGTTAAAAAGTACCTAATTTAAAAAATATTCGCCGATTGTTTAGGCATACTCTCTAAAATTTGACGCCCTTTTACGACAAGCATAGATTATTACCGCGATTCAGATTAAGATAATTATTTTTTACATGGTTTAATAGTGGCATTGCAAAAAAATGTTTCTTGATTGCTAAAATACTTTTAAAGAAATTCATGTTTGAAATGTGTCTTTATTTCTGTGAATTATTTCCAAATGATTTGTACATGTTTTATTTGATCTACCTGTATATTAGTATAAATAAAGTAAATCTTCTACTAATAAGTGTATTAAATATATTTTCAGATCATTCTAGACATTCGTTCATATATAGATGAATTCATTAGATTGGCAAGGAAGAAACTAGAACAGCTGTTTTATATATATATATTTTTTTTTTGAAACAGATTTTTTCATAGCTATCCTTCACAATTCACGTCAAATGATTTATTTGTCATATGTTTATTTTCATTATTTTTCAAAGAAAGGACTATACAAATTAAGTTGTTTATTTTCAATTTCATTTATAAACGTAAATAAAGATAATAGATTTACATTGTATTTATATTATATCCTCCTCAGAATCATTTTCTTACCACACATGCCATGGACTGTAGTTAAAAACCGTGCACATACAACATATTCATTCATTTTCTATTTGTTTTGAAAGATTGAGTGTTGAAATTATCACATGTGACCTGATAATGAAAGTTTGAAAACAAAGTTTTTCAATTATCACTTGTTAACTGGTAATTAATTAACCCCCTTCAAAAGTAATTAAACTTCAAAGAAATTTAAGCGATACACATGTGTAAAAAATAATCAACAGTTACGTATACTTTTATTTTGCATAATACTGACTCAAACTGTAAAGATTTTTATTGTTTTTGTGGCGTTACATTAAAAATATCAGAAATATCTTTCTACAGACATTGAAATAAAAAGAATAGTAATAATATACGAGTGAAATAACTAAAATATATGAGTGACATTAAAAAGGCCGGAATCGAGACAGCCACACGAAAGTACTTTACTGTTACGATGATTGTCTACTTCACTGCACCGACATTTTACAGATTTACAAAAAAATAATAATGATATAAATGATGAAGAAAATTTAAATATCCTATGAAAATAGCAATACATGTATTGACAATATCAGCAATATCTTGTATTTAAAAAAAAAAATGACTAAATTAATTTTACGTGTTGAGCGAATTGTAAAGCCCGCAATACATTACCCGTAAAACAATTGTGCGTCAATTAATTTGACTACATAACCAAATAAATCTTAAATATTGCATCTTTGATCAACTGTGAATAACTTCCATCGGCTTCTTTTTTATTTTGAAATTGAATTTATTATGTTACCGTAATAATAAATTTCAAATATCTGCTTTTTATATAAAAAATGTAAATTTACTGCGGATTTTGTCAAGTTAATTTCTTGCAGACAGATAGTCTGTATCTTTAAAAAATAAATTAGATATTTGAATTAAACAAGCATTTTTCTTGAACATAAACTTTAAATTTAAAAAATCGGATAATAAATAGAAAAGCTATATGATATTTTGTAAAGTAGGTATCCGTTGCGAACGGGCATTTTCGCTTAGCGCCAATAAATTATCCCCAAGACTATCCCAAGACACCCTAAGACACACAAAGACTACCCCAAGACACCTTAAGACACCCCAAGACTACCCCAACAGGGATAAAAACTAACCATTTAAGCTTGGTGGCCACCTGGGCCACTGACTGTAAAATTTTGGTGACCCAGTAAATATATTAGTGGACCAACAATTTATGAACGGAAACGGGGCTAGCACTGGCAGTTTTTTTTTTAGCCAATTTTTTAGCAACGAAAAGTGCGTGCCTGTATTTTATTAGTTTTATTTTCAAATAAGGCAAAATGGTACGGCATGAGGTATTTAGAAAAACATAAACTATATTGTCCACTTTTATTTTGGTACCTACATTTTTTATCACATTAACACATCAAACTTATAAAATTTACAGTCAATAATCATAAAAGCTTCCAGATCAGTAGCTATAACATTTGCCTGGTTAGGTCTGTGGCATGACAGTAACAGCAGAAACACATTCCAATGTGCTGCTTCAGCTTGCTTGGTTAATGACAAAGATTTGTTTAGAAGACTATCTGTATCTGAAATAATACAGAAGAAACAAGTTTGAAAGTAAGAAGAGTAAAGAAAATACTATTGAAAATTCTAAACTAAAGATAATTAAGGAATAAAATCACATGTACTACTGACATTATAAGTGTACAGGAATCAGTATAAGTTATCTGAAGGCATTTTGTATGTTTCTTAACTGAATCTTTCTTTAATAGTTCACAGTCATAAGCCATTTATAAATGAATACTTCTGCAAGAGCTTTAGGGGTTACAAAATTTGATTCTAATCAATCTTTTTTTCCCAGGAATTCTCTGTAAAGCCAAATGTCAAATAAATTTCTTGTAAAGGCATAATTAGGTCAGAATAAAATGGCAATCAACCAACCCCCCCCCCCAAAAAAAAAAACACAACCATTACTCTTAACTAATAATTTCTTTGATCTGTTTATCAACAACGATAAGATTTACTGAATGCAAACTTACCGTCAACAGGTCAAGTTGTCAACTGCAGAATATAATTTGTCGCTATTTCATACCCAAACATCTGATTTGATTAGCGATAATCTTGAGTAATCTTGGAAAGCCGCTACTTATTGTTTCATATTAAATATTAAGACCCAATTTTCCAATGCATATTCAACAATCTGCCAGGTATGTTCATGACAATAAGTGTCATATTTATCAGCTGATGTAAACAAACGGTGAGGGGCAGTGTATTAGACTGTGTTACTTTTCATATCAATATTTAATTCAGAAGGGGAGGTAAAAATATAAACCAGTCAATGACCCACAAGAAGTAGACTGTGTCGCTGTGTTTTGAGATAAGAAGCGGTAAAGTGGAAATTAAAAATGGAAAACCAAATGTGTACTTTTCCATTCTTAAAATTCTAAGCAAATGCTAAATTTAGACTGGAGATTCCAAAAGTCATACTTTTTGTAAGTTTGAACCAATCGTGATTTTCTTGAGCCAATTTAATAATTTTGGAGCCAATTTGCTGATTTGCTCCTTTGAATTTTCACGTGAGTTGATTTAATGGCGGATATTTATTTAATCTACGGCCGATTTTTTAAGTCGCCGACTGGACGACTATTTTGAAATTTTTGGTGGTCCAATTACAAATTAGGTCGCCATGGGCGACCGCTAATTTTCAGCCCTGCCCAAGACTATCCCAAGACACCCTAAGACACCCCAAGACTACTCTTGGGGTAGTCTTGGGGTGTCTTGGGGTATATTGGGGTAAATAGACCGACCGCTTGGTAGGTGGGAAATACTGAAAATGTCTCTGAAAAATCCTAAGGGTGTAACCCGGGACCTCAGGAGTGATAATCAGTTGTCTAACCAACTGAGCTATCGCACCACCACGCAATATTTAGTAAACGTACATGTCTTTGGCTAGATCGAGGACGGGATACACTGTATCCAAACACTCCTTTATGTTTTACAGATAAATAGAAAAGAGCAGATAACTAGGAGAGAGCATGATATTATATTTTAAGGACGATCCTTAATTTAAGAATCACTGATTGCCAAAAAAATAAAAAAACAGGGGATAAAGACATAATTGATTAAAACTTAAACGATATGGTTCCACATTCTAGACTAATACTTAAATTGCAATCTTATGGTATTGGTGGTGCACTTTTATCATGGATCAAAGCATTCCTTACAAACAGAACTCAGTGTGTTGTTGTTAATAATAGTAAATCTGACTATTGTAGTGTAACAAGTGGTGTGCCACAGGGAAGTGTTTTAGGACCAATATTGTTTCTCATATTCATTAATGACATTGAAAGTCAAATTAAAAGTACCTTGCGTCTCTTTGCAGATGACACAAAATTATTTAACCTGGCAAATGTAAATGAAGACTTTAACCAAATACAAAATGACAATGATAGTTTAATACAATGGAGTGAAAAGTGGTTAATGCAATTTAATGTAGACAAATGCTGTGTTATTCATTATGGACACAATAACACGGAACATCAATATTTTATGAAAAGTGAATTTACAACTAAACAATTGAGATCTAGTGAGGAAGAAAGAGATTTAGGTATATTATATGATAAGGATTTGAAATTTCGACATCACATAAGTAATTGTATTAATAAAGCAAATAAAATAATTGGATTGGTTAGGAATACCTTCTTACATGTCAATATAAAACAATTTCGTAAACTTTATAAAACACTGATAAGACCACATCTTGAATATGGAAATATTATTTGGAGTCCAAGATTTAAAAAAGATATTGAAGCAGTCGAAAGAGTTCAAAAAAGAGCAACAAAAATGGTTCAATGTATCAGAAATTTATCGTATGTAGAAAGATTAAAAATTCTGGAAATTCCTACGTTGGCTTACAGAAGATTTAGAGGTGATATCATACAAGTATGGAAATTATTAAATGGGAAGGAAGATATAGATTACAATGTATTTTTTGAAAAAGCACAACTTGATAACCATCACATCAGAGGAAATTCCATGAAGTTGAAAATAAAATCATGTAAAAAGGAAATAAGAAAACATTTTTTCTCATTAAGAGTAATAGCGAGCTCGACGAGCTGGCCCGAAGGGCCTGCTCGCAAAGCGAGCTTTACGGTAACGCGAGTACCTGCTAAGTGATGGTTTTGAAAACTTTCGTCCAAAGTTACGAATTTGACACATCGCAACCTTTCGAATCTAAAGATAACGATAAAAACTGAGGAATTCTGACTGAAAACGGATGTGTAGACTGGTCACCCGCGCACGTCTATGGGAACCATAATTGGACAGGGAACCAGAATAACGGAAGCTGTGTATAAAAAATGAAAATCGAAGGCGCCATTTTGTTTGAAAAATCTGATAAATAAAAACAATTTTTTTGTCAAATTTTGTTGTGAAAACTATCTAGAATGTAAGAAAATGGTCTAACTAAGAAAATTAATCCGAACACCAATATCTTTTATTCAGTCGTTAACGCTGTACAGACGTTTAAAGTATTGTTTACGTGACGTCACAATGTAGCGCCAAACAGCACATGCAAAACAAACAAATCAAGTACACTATTTTAATGTCGCAAACGTGTTTAGTTTTATATTAATTTCACTTGAAATAATCTATATTTCGCTTGAAAAATTATACGGGGAAGTCAAAGACCGGGCCCGCGAAGCGGGTCCGGGCTTTGGCTTGCCCGGCTATAGACTACACGTGTATATTTAAAAGAAAATAAAAAAAAAACATTTCAAAAATATATAGAATTCTATACCTATCAATGAAATTTTCAGTGTCAGTTCTACTCGGGCGCTGCCATTTACAATGTAACTCAATGATAAAAGGCGTGGTATTCCGATAACGGAACAAATCTCAACTTTTCGGATAAATAATAAACGTCGAGTGTTCCGAGTGAAAACGGAAGCGGTGCATGTAATACCGAATGACAATTTTAAAACGGAAAGAATGAAAGGAATTTTTTAACGACTTCCCCGTTCATAGGCTTTGCCTAATTTCATATTAGAATGAAATAAAATAAACAAAGTTTTATCAACGTTTTCAAAACTCGTTATTCATTTCACGACAGGGGCGGAGCCTAGTCGAAATATCAACGCGATCAGAGCTACATGTCAAAAATTATCTAAAAATCCCGTAGGTTAAAATATTTTGACTAGGGCGGAGCCATATTTAACACAGTACGTGTGACGTCACACGCACTCGTCACTGCATTTGAAATAAAAATGAGCTTTCATACAAGTACATCGAGCTCGCTTTGAGGCTTTGCCTTTTTCATATTACCAGAATGGAATAAATTACCAGATACTGTAGTATGTTCACCAACGCTGAATTCGCTAAAAAACAGACTCGATAAGGTTATGAAAAACAATTTATATACTGTTATACCGGATAATAATCACTGGGTGTCAGACCTCGAGGGGGTTATAAGAGATTTCTAATCTCGCGACCCTACGCTGGATAAAGTAAAGTAAAGTAAATTTATTTCTTTTACCTTCCTGTTCGTGTGTGCCGCCATTTTGAAATCATGTGATACTAAAATAAATTAAACGCGAATTGAAAAATGTGATATTGTTGTCGTCTACAGGTACGAAAAATAATATAAATAATTACATTTATAGAAACTCTGTAAATAGAATAATTTATGCCATGGTCCACCATAATTGTCCCAGCGTGGTTATACATGTGTATTGTGTAACGTAAACAACACTGATCAAATTTATAATTTTAAAATTAATTCAAAGTTTGTATAAATAAATTTATTCAGGAAACTATACTGTATACATACAAACTGGTGATATCTAAAGATCTAGATTAAGATGCATAAAACGCGCACAAAATACAACAAAAATATTACAATAGAATAAGGTTGTATGCTTTATGTTACCCTAGAATCGCTTATTGAGAAGCTAAAAGCTTTTTTCCACGGGATCCAATTAATAACTGTACTAGTGTACGTAATAATAACACATAGATAATTGTAGACTGGTAAATTAATTATCATGAAGTTAAAATAAATGAAATAATTTTGCCAACGTTTATCGTTATGACGAGACAAATACATTGTACACAATAAAACTAAAATAATTAATGTTTTGATATTTTCGATTGATCTAATGCTGACTGGTAAAGAACTCCAGTCTATTGTAGCATTATAGACAAAATGTGTTTGCCAAAATAAATGATATTCATTGTGTGGTAAAACAAAATGAAAATGACCAGACCTCAAATGGTTTTCTGCATACCTTTAACAAGTCCTTCAAATAAGAAGGTATTTCGTTATAGAATTAATGCTTTATAACTGTGGTTATTTCTTAACTGTCCAACTTGATAATTGACACTAATATTCTAAGGTCAGACAAAAAATTTTGTCACAGAAGTCATCGGAGTATATATAGTCTTAAATAAAACACACCATCTTATTTTTAGCTGGAGGGATCGAGAGATTGCTCATACACAAAATCAACACAATATCTCAACGCGTAGAATATTATAACTTAGTTGGACTACTTGAAGTTTGTACTTCTTTCATACCAACAAGATGAAGAATATTCAAAGTGACACAGCAAACAGGCACTTTGGAGTCTTTTATAGAGGAAACTACCCAGCTAACTTTTAAGTGTCCACTCGTGCCTGAATAACGGAGTCCTCGTATGGCATTTACGGGGTGTCCGCATATATATAAACATAGAACTCATGAACAGTTGGAGTGTGGAGCTAAAATGTGTTAAAATTCATATAAATTTGTATATTTATCTATCCCGGCAGATATACATGTACTTGTCATATGCTTCAATAAAACTTTATTAAGCTGCTTTGGAAAAAAACATATTTCAACGTCTTAAATAATACAGGGACATTACTGTAGCACCCACAATTTAAAAGCAATACTGCTAGATTGCATGTATATGCTATAATCGTGGTTGGAGGATAACTGCAAGATATGAAAAATAGCTTTCCCTTTCGTAAAAAGCGTATTGTTTGGTAATATTTGAATATTCAATAACCCTTTTGTCTCCGAATGAATGTTAATCATGGCACAACTGTATACATATAGTTTGTAATCAATAGCATAACACTTGTCTTTCTAGACTCAGTGACATTGTGTTAGAATATACAATGTACTACCAAACTAAAGGTTAAATGTTCGTTAAATAGTAGTTCAGGTGAAGGTGGAAATATATTAAAGACTTAAGCTACAGTCTCACTTACATCCCGGCAGAGCCTCGGCAGAGCCTCGGTAGACGTCCGGGGTGATCCGGGAACGAACTTGACGGAGATTGCCGAGCTGTTACGATTGATGATCCGGGGTATGATATAGACGGTAGAGCTACGGTAGAGCCCCGGTATATGCTGACAGAGCCCCGGTAACTACAGGCAGAGCCCCGGAGGATAAAGGAAGAGCTACGGTTGATCCCGGTAGAGCCCCGGCAAAGCCCGGATCATTTAAAAAAAGTAAGGACAATTTGTGATGATTGCACTTGTTTGAATTAAAAGCCTTCCCATTTCCCTTCTATCCAGTATGGCATAAGGATTTTTCAGAAAATCATCATGAATTACTATTCTGGAACAATAGATATTATATTAAATAAAAATTATGTATCAAAGTTATCATTTTCGGGCGTTTTCAATCCACCGGGGTTCTACCGGGGCTCTGCCTGGATCGTCCTGGGCTCTGCCGGGGCTCTGCCTGGATCGACCGGGGCTCTGCCTGGGTCAACCGGGGCTCTTCCGGCGTCATCCGGGAACGACCGGGGAAGCAACGGCATGAACCGTAGCTTCACCTGGGCTCTGCCTGGATGATCCGGAGCGCATCCTGGGTGGTTAGTAGGAAACTACCGTAGTGCTGCCGGGGCAAGTGTGACCGCATTCGGAACTGCCTCGGCTATTATCATCCGAAGACTGACGGAAAGGGCCGAGTAGTTGCGATTGGTGTGACCGCAACAATAATTTCATCCCGGATCGTCCCGGATCATCCCGGTAACTTACCGGGATGGTCCTGGGCTCTGCCGGGAGTAAGTGAGACCGAGGCTTTATATAGAACCTATAAGTTTTATATTATGAAACATATCTGCTATTCTACTGTATAAGCTTAGAGCGGCGTTTGCAAAATTTCAATTAGGGGAAACCCTCATGAAAGGTAAGCTTTGAACCAAAGAATTTGTCCATTCTGTAAAACTAACATTGAAGAGGAGAAACATTGTATTTTGTATTGTTTAACGTATGGGGATATTAGATAAGATTTATTTGTCAAAGCAGAATCTGTAAACGACCATGTTGTTAGTGTGTCAGGTGAAAGTAAGTTGGCATTCATTTTATCTAGTGTTGAAATGGTAAAGTATGATTCAATGCATCTTTTTGTTTTTCTTAGTTTCTCTTGTGTTTATTTTTTTTATTTTAACACATAACACAATTCTTATAAACTACGTACAAAAGCAAAGTTGTACAAGATGGGGGGGGCAGCTACACAACAAATACAGTACTACCGTATTTTAGTATTAACATACAGCAGATGGTTCGTTATGATATTATTATCTTTTATCATATTTAATGAAGACTATAAATTATAATGTCAACTTACACTGTTTTGCGATAACGTCAATCAGTAAATCAGTAACACATGCCACAACTACGCATTTTATAAATGGAAAAATAGAAAATGCCGCAAAATAACAATATTTCTTCAAAATTCTGTGTAAGGCCATGTTTTAATAAAAAAAAACTCGATTTTGCTTAATTCCAAGCCTTTTCGTCATTTTCAGTTAATCCTTTACCTCATACATGCGAAACGTCGCACTTTTAACCCCACCCTTTGAGGCCTCAAATAGTGAAAAATGTCCTATTTAGGCCCAATACACTTGTTTTTGTTTGAGAAGTGTTGTTAAAAAAGTGACCACTTTTATCGGCGCCGCCCCTATCAGAAGGAGACACCAGGGAGTGGCAGAGGGTGTTTAAAGGGGGTAAAAGCAATGCCCTTCTGACTGTTATTTCAGCAAGGGATTCAGTAAAAATTCAACGTCCAGCTGATTGTACGGCCTAATCTCCTGCCAGCAATTTAATGTCCTGTCAAATGTCGTGCTGAATGTCGTGCAAGCAGGTTATTTGGTAAAGTTTAAATGTCCTGCTGTATGTCCTGCAGAATATCGTGCCACTGATTCGGTAATATTTCAATGTCCTGTCGAATGTCTGATGTCGAACTCCGTGCTAAATTCACACACTCTACATGTATAAGATCCGTGATATGTCCAGTCGTCGCTCGTGAAACTACAGACATAATTTATACATTACTGTGTAGCATCCTTATGACTTAAAGAAATGTTCAAGTGAATGCCTTCTATAAAATCCAAAATACAATAATAATAATAATAATAATAATAATATTAATAATAATTATAGTAATAATTAAATCTTTATTAAATTTTAAAGAAGTTTAAAGAACATAAACAACTGTTCAAGACTAAATGTTTAAAGTACAAGGCTGAATGCTTAAAGTACAAGACTGAATGTTTAAAGTACAGCTTGTTAACATATGCTGCTCAAAATATGATAAACAAGATATAAATGGAAAGGCTGAATATTCAATGAATATATTAATTTACTTACCAAGACAAAGAACGCACTTTCCACGTGTATTGTTGATTAAATAAAGAGGCCAAACTGCGTTTGTCATTTTAGAGATGATAACAAAGGAATATAACGCCGACTCTATTGGAATGACGGAAATGCGATTTGTTTCGAGTTATTATTCATCAAAATAATTATATTAATAATAATGAAATATAAAAATGTCGAAAACAGACATTAACTGGCATTACTTCACTTTTCAGAAAAACAAATTAACAAGAAAAGCATTGATGCAAAGCATCAAAGGGCGTCAAAGCAAGAAATGCAGCAAGTGAAGATGAACTAGTAGACATATGATGACCAGATATTGTTATAAACTTTTCAATAGTTATTTGGTTTTCACCATTGTATTTCATTTCCTGCAAAATTCTCCAGCTCGTTATTTATTACCATAGCGTGACACGAATGACCGTTTCGTTAAACTAAAACTACTTCTATAAATATATTTTCGGACTTTCACAATGTTAGAGCCATCATTCTATTTATAGGTCATAATACATAATAACTCACTGTGTTCTAATAAAAGAAACGAAGATTAATTGACGGATAAGATAACTTCATTTAAATATGTTTGCATTGCAAAATTCTCCAGTTCGCTATTCATTGTACATATCGCGACATTTCATTTTTGATATTCAATCATCCTCATACCAAGCGGAATGATCGGCTATTATGACCGACGAAAAGGTCCGAGAAGTTGCAATTGCCCTTTCACAAAATCTGATTGCATTCCATAAGGACTTCGCGCTTCGGCACGGACGCCAACAATTGGCGCCCTTTTGTCTACAAAGAAGTAAAAATGAAAATTTTGGAAAGACCAACTTACGAAGTAGAGAGGGGAAAGGGAGTCATTAAATAGATAAATGTTTTTTTTTACAAAATCTCACGTAAAAATGGTGTTCTATCAGGATTGCAATAGAAAAAAGTAGAATTAAGTGACTGATACAGATATCTTATTTGCTTCTTATTTTTCAGCAAGCACCGTAAACTTGCATAAAGTAAAACTCCAGTATCGATATTTCAATTAAGAAGTCTTTTACAACAATGACAGTACTCGCATTTAGTACTATTCTTATTTTACAAGATAAAAGTAATGAGTTGGTTAAACACTACATGTATTTGATCAGATGGTGTATTATCCCGATATTGATTCCTTTATAAATATTGTTTATGGTATGTTTTGAATAGACAAATGTTTCAAATCTGTGCTTCATTATAATATCAGCCGGAAATGATGAATAAATTGAACTTTTATAACACAATAGACAGTGAATTTGTTTTCGACAAACAGGTGGTGCGTCAAGGCCAACTTGTGTTCGACAAACAACTGGATATGTCTCTATAAATATGCAACCATTTGCCTTGTACTTCATCATTGTGATTTGCTTCATGACGAGGTAAGATTTGTATTTTATTTTTCTATAAAAAAATTTTTTTAGATAAATTATTTTCTTGTTGTTAGCTCGACTGACCATGCGACCAGTGCAGAACAAGATCATCCTGCACGGTTGTCGTCAGATCATCTGGTCTGTATTGCTCGCTATTCAGTCAATGTTGATTTTGAAGAAAAACATTAAAATAATTAATGGTTGTGTCCAGCTTGAAAAATAGACAACCGTTCAAGATATTTAGCGTGAAAAATGTTAATGTTATGATTCCTACTACTTTTAAAATAATTTTTAAAAATCAAGTACATTGATAATGTTTTCACGAGAGTATTCAAGACTGGGAATCAAAACTGCGTCGTATCCTACAAAATGTAGACAAACGCCGCCATCTTGAAACGAAAAAAGGTATGTTTTCGTTTATAACTCTTTTTGTTGGAAATGACTGAAAACCAGATATATGTATTAACCCGCTCCACTATTTTCCGGTTTGTTCGGTATATGTTGCTTGAACAACTATTTTGTAAAACAAAAGTTATAGCGAAATTGCAACTCGAAGCGGGCCAGAATTCATATTGCTTTATCTATCTTTTTTTCCTTTATATCAATCATATACTCGTTTAAGAGTTCACCATAAACTTCAAAATATTATTTTGCATCATTAACTAAAATTTCATTAAAAAGAAATGTTTATTTTCCGAGAAAATAATGATTTGTACGAAATGATACGACGCTGTTGAAAATAAAATATGATACGACGCAGTTATATTTTTTTGGAAGTCTTTTCAACAAAGATAATTTTAGCAATATATGTCTATCGATGTGCTAGATAAAAAAGGCAGATTATTCGCGGTTTGTTGCTTTTGATTATTTAGAATACATTGTGGGATGTCCAATATAACATTTAATTTGAATTTTTAAATTGCGGAAGCTACTTTTAACCATGAACATGTTACTTACTTTATCATAAAATCTGAAATAATTGTTTATTTTCTTGTATGTTCAACACAGTTTTATAAAAAATCTGCTCCGCTTCGAGTTGCAAGTTCGCTACAACTTTTGATTTACAAAATATTTTTACAAGCAACATATACCGAACGAACCGGAAAATAGTGGAGCGTGTTAATACATATATCTGGTTTTCAGTCATTTCCAACAAAAAGAGTTATAAACAAAAACATACCTTTTTCGTTCCAAGATGGCGGTGTTTGTTTACAATTTGTAGGATACGACGCAGTTTTGATTCCCAGCCCTGATTTCACCGGAAGAAAATAATTGTGATTGATTCAGAGGGATATCATTTGGATTTGTTAGTCATACATGTACATCTTTTAAGAAGTAAATAAGTGTTGACAGATGTGTAAACATTCAAAAAGCGGCTAGGAAATTGGAAAACATGGAAGTTTTGAAAGGCTGCTTTACGCCGTTACGTATTGGCTTGTTTACTTATTCTTCGGGCTGATGTCTGTCATTGCTTTTCAAGTTATTAGGCAGTTATTGCTCGTAGGATACTTAAAAATGCCCAAATGTCACCAAGAGCAGTTTTGCATGTGGAAGGAATTGTAACTTTTAAACTGTATAAATGAAACAAAAATTTAGAGACGATATTTGGTGATTGGTAATTTGATTGAATTGAAGTAAGATTTCTTCTTTCTATTGCTTTTGAATGTTCAGTTATTTATCAATTTCAGTTTTGGCTTTTCTCTTAAGAGCACTAACAATGTCAGAATTGTCAACAATAATAAAACTGAGGTACCGCATGGGGAAAATCTTAAAAAAGTAATGTCATCATTGAAAAGTGTGAAATTATAGTTTGATAATTTTCGCTGGGAAATTATCAAATACAATTTTCACGGATAAATCAGTAATCAGTCTTAATTCCTTTCAGGGCCCTTATCTTTTGGCGATTTAATTACTGTAGAGACTAGAGAACAATGGGAAAGTGTACGATTACGTTCATGGTAAGGAAATTTAGATACTTTATGTTTTCCACTTATTTTACTTTGCTTTTATCTTAATTACATTTTATTTCTTTCTTTTCCTGAAAATACGAAAATGCATATTCTTAAATTATACAGGTTTAAGTTTGTGGGATCACTAAAGGTTACTTAAACGTGGATAAATGATTATTTTCCAGCTGTTTGTATTGTTAATTGTGTTTATGAAAGCATCCGAATCGAAGCCGACGTTAAAACAAAACATATTAAATAGGACAAGAGGTTTAGCGAAAGGGATTGGAAACGGAAACGGCAGATGTAATGACCACGATCAGGTAAATTAATTTTAATCACCTTATAATGTTGTTTCCGCCTTAATAACATGGCCGTTTTGGCTTCCAACAAAAGTATGAAGGTTATGTTTGGACTACACGTATATCAAGTTTACATTAATTTGGGATGAATGCACAGATTGTAATATGTACTGAGCAACCTCCTTTAAAATGTACCCCCGATATTTCAAGAAGATAACTCTGCAATTATATTAATTTAGATGCACCTGATAAATGCCTTAAATCAACACTTACTTTGCCATTTTGTTTGCAAATTTCACTAAAACTATAAAACAATGTTTTGTATATTTATTCTTTCAAATATTAAATTATTTTAAAATCCTTATGTATACTTTTATATACTCTAGTGTCCTGATGGCTATGCATGCTTATTGGCAGAGGGGAAAAAAGTAAAGAAATGCCTTCAGTGTGAGTAAAGATGTTACATACTTAAATATACGTTAAAAGCATTAGCATTGCATTACAGCTTTATTACAATTATGTCAGTTTCTGTGCATAATTGTGCAATATCATTTGTTTTCTTGCACATATTATTTAATTATAAATTACTATAGAATCGTATAATATCTCCACTATCACTCCGCATTGTTCCTATTATTGTACCGAAAAATAGCTTACTACTGAAACATGGAATACTTAAACAGTCAAAAGAACATTTTCGTTCCAGTAAACTGCCCGCTTAAGGATTACGGACCTAAATGGTCACCAAAAGAAATCAGCGTACCAATACTTTTTTACTATATACATGTAGTGTAAGACAATCAATATTCAAATATAAGCAAATTTAATCATAACAATCCATTTTTATTTTGTATTCATTCTTTTTAGTGTCGAGACATAGGGCAATAACAATGGTCAAATGAAAGTATTGTAAAATTGTTGTCAAAGTGTTTTGAATGTACATGCCCGAGAGCCTAATTAACCTTAAATATTTTTCATTACCACCCTATTTATTAAAAGAATGAATGAATATTATTTTAGGTAACTGTTCGGAGACAAGCCAATGTTATCTTGAAAGGGAAACGACGTTCTGCAATTGTTCAGGAACTGGGTTCACGGGACAATATTGTGAAACATGTGAATGATGTGATATAATTTGCTTCGAATTTAAATTTCTTTTAAAAGAAAAAAAACTTCAGCCATTCAATTTGCTTTAGCCTTTGTTTTTCAATAACAACATTCTTATGTATTGATTGTATATTTTACTGACATGGTAACTTATTGTTAAGATATTATTCATTTTTCAACCGAGAAATATTTTTAAAATGACTTACAAATAATTGTGCTGCATCTTCCTACATTTTAGTGCTACCGCCATGTCCAATGGGATGGTATCAAAACAGAAACAGCTGTTACATCTATGACTGCACGGCGAATGATTGGCTGTCCGCTGTTGTAACACGACAATCTTCTTTTTTTAAATATTCTTAAATTAAATATACCGCTAATACCTCGATGAAATTTATAAAATTTTCAAAAAATAAAGTTCTGTAAAGAACTAACAAGGTTTTGGCTTTTTGCCGATTAAATTTTTAAACATTAATAACAGTATTTTAACAAAACGTTGAGAATCCATCATCTGAAAATCATAAGAGTAATTTGAAGTCGCCATATACTCAAGAAAACGAATAATACTTCTTACTGTCGCTGTTTCGATAGTACACATAGAGTCATGTATTACTTTTTTGAAAATAGAGATAAATAAGTCATCATAATTTCCACCATTTATTTTTTATTTCTAGTGTTATTCGAATAATATTTTCATTATCTCAACAGTCGCACTGCCAGTCCCTTAGTCCGAGCGGATATCCGAACTCACATATTGTTGAGATAACAGATGAAGAGGAAAGCCAAGTTGCATTTGCCATTTCAATTACAGGATTCAGGTAATTCAAACCATCTTGTATACTTGCAGTTTTATATATAAATTTATATCTTTTCCCTATTCAGATTTGCAAAAACTTGTTCTACAAAACGTTTGATAAATTTTAATATCACAATTATAAAACGGAACAACCAACAAAATAGACCTAGAGCGGGGTTAATATATAAACGTAATGTCCTGGCTCCACTGACCAGCACTGCTAGTTACAGTAAAAAGTGAAGGTCTAGCTTAAAGTCAATATGCATCGAAATATTACTACTGTTCGAATAAATGTTTGTATGCATGTTGCTCTATAAGAAACAATTTTCTGTAGCTTTATCCATTTAATGTACACGTGACCCTTAACCTTTGCATAATGGATTTGCACATCTTTCAACTTGTGGTTTAAGGGAATTTAGTTTCAAATACAAAGGAAAAATGACCTGCTCAGAGTACAGAGCTAGTGGCAGACTTAAAAGATGTGCACTATTTATTAATACTTGTTGCAAAACAAGCGGAAAGCTAATTACCTTTAGTAATATAGCCAGTTAGGGAAAAGTTGTATCCCTTATCTTGATTGATTAATGACGTTTGAATATAACAACCACTTCAACCGTACTTACACATTGTATCAATATATACAAGCTTTATAACAGCACTTTATCAGCATTCAGTTAATTTCATTTCAAAGCATTTTCTATTTGTTATACTAATAAAAAGGCTATGAATAATCAAAATTTGTTTTTATTTAATTTGACAGACGCTTGGATTGGTTTATCAGATACGGAGACGGAAGGCATTTTTAAATGGATAAATTCCGGGAACAATTTAACATATCAACCTGACTACTATATAATATACAATGCGTATTACTATAACTATTACAATTACCAGTTCTTTGACTTTTACTATGAGTATTACTTGCAACCTTATGACTGTGTCCATCTGCATATTGATCACTGGGACGCAGAGAGGTGTTCAAAGTACAAGCCTGTAGTGTGCGAGATGCCAGCTTTAATACAGGTAAGTTTATATATGAATATATTACAATTTATCCCCGATTTGAATGACACACTCGGCATTATCAATAAAGAAACCCCCTACACTGGCCCATACACATATAAAGAACGAATATTATATAGATATACAATCATACATGTAAGTATTGCAAAATGAGAGCCTTTATAATAGAAATAATGCAGAGTTTCATTTTATAATACATGTATAAAATGTATTTATTAACCAACTATTAACAAAAACTGATCTCGATCTCTATAGATAATCCTGAAAGAATTTTGTATGTTGATAACAATTCAAAATATATTAGAAATTGTTAAGATATGTAATAGTTATATTTCATATACTATAACTGTTTTATCGCAATGGCATAATGTTTTCTTTTTTGTATAGAAACAAATAAATAAATCAATTTTAGCTACATTACAGTTATTTATCATAAGGCAGTTTTTCAAGTTGTTTTCGCCGCCGCAAAAAAATATACAAAAGACATCCAATGTAAGAGGCGGATTGTATACTGTTACCAAGATTGATTTAAGATTAATGGCTTTTTTCATTTCATTAATTATCTTTGTTTATATTTTTCATTGTATTTATATATTTATTTTATTTTATTTTATTGATTTCATTTTTTTAATTATTTTATGGGTTTTTGCTACTGGGAATGGTCGTTACCAATGCCCCATTGGAGCCTCTATGAAAAAACTGTATTGATATATACAAGGTGCGAAAAAAACTCGACCGATATATAACAGTTGAGTTTTTTTCCTATATGAATCAATGAAAAAACTGTACTGTTATATATCAATACAGTTTTGAAATGCTCATTGAAGTGTACTGAGTATAATGGGTTAGAAAGAACAAAGGAAAAGCTCACAGCCATGCGATAATGTATGTTATAAGCAGAACAGTTTTAATCGTTGAAACCAAAATTGCGATAAATATATCAAAGAATTACTATACAACTGTTCTATTGCAGTAAAATGGAGAGAAGATGGGACGCAGTCTATGGACATGACATTTTGTTTTATTTAGGTCGTTATAATGAGTACTGTTAACTGGTTAATCAATGAATAATGATATTGTTGATAAGTGGGATTTTGTTTTTCTTTTGTTCTTTCAAGTTGTAGCTTAAACTGTTCAGTTATTGAGAGACAATATTGCTTGTCAATTTTTTCAAGTTGTAGCTAAAACTGTTCAGTTAATGAGAGACAATATTGCTTGTCAATTTTTTCAAGTTGTAGCTTAAACTGTTCAGTTAATGAGAGACAATATTGCTTGTCAATTTTTTCAAGTTGTAGCTAAAACTGTTCAGTTAATGAGAGACAATATTGTGTTTGTTGCATTTGATGTGCATTATGTATTTTGTTCTTTAATTCGTTATTATACATTTTCTTTATACTTTAAATTGATTAGTCAATGAATAATGATATTATATTTAAGACAATGTTAGTGTAAATAGAGGTAGTTATTGAAATTTGTTTTGTCATCTTATATCATGTGGGTTATAATAATAAAATTGATGGGACAACAAATTGCGTTGGTTTTATAACTGGTATAATTATGTTGTTACTTCGGTCTAATGTGTTAGACACTGTACAGTTTTATTAACTCAGCTCCGTTAATGTTTCTTATAGCTGTAAATTTGGCAAAGAAACATAAACAAAAAGTGAGCCGTGTCACGACAAAACCAACATAATGGGTTTGCGACCATCATGGATCCAGACCAGCCTGCGCATCCGCGCAGTCTGATCAGGATCCATGCCTTTCGCTTTCAAACCCTATAAGAAGTAGAGAAACTGATAGAGAACAGCATGGATCCTGATCAGACTGCGCGGATGCGCAGGCTGGTCAGGATCCATGCTGGTCGCAAACGCACTATGTTGGTTTTGTCGTGATGCGGCTCAGATTATGATTCCCTGGTGGTTCATTTCACAAGCAATATAAATAGATGTGTATGATATAGTAATCTTACACCATTAGACTGATGGTGGTACCAGGCTTAATCAAAGCGACCAGTGCCAACCACATCAGCCGGTGTAACGAAATAAAGTGACCGCATAAAATTTTGATCTCCGATCTATATTTTTTAATGAAAATAATCTCCTGGTCAAAGTATTATGATCTCCCCACACGGGAAGAAAATGACCTTCGCAAAAGAATTGTGATCTCCATCACCTTAAATAATGACACTCTGTCGCTTGTTGTCATGTTCTTAAAAAATATGACCCCTTTCATAATATAAGAGAAGTTTATGACGGTTTTTAATAAGAAATGAAGAAAGTGAAACTTGGTTTGTATAGCGTTTGATTAATTTATTAGAGAAGCAAGCCTAGGAAACATATACTTCTTAGTTATACTTTTTATAGTTAAAAGTTAATAATAAAGTGATGAATTTAGAGTAAAATGATTTATACTGGGCATAAGGACTGCTATGTGTCATTCTGTATCCAATTGAGCGTTGGGCGAGCTGTTTTAGTGTCTGTCTCTCAACCCTGGGATCATGGGTTCGAACCTTACTGGAGGTCTTATAGGTATGCAATTACAGGTTAGTTCCAAGAAATTAACTCTGAACATATTCATCCTTGTAACAGCTTCAAGTTTTCAACATGATCGAGAGAAGATTTATGTGTTTTACCTCAGTCAGTATTTTATAATTTTTGGACGAATTCCCACGAATACTTTCAGGTTGGAGAGAAGGTAGTGACACATTGAGTCTTAAATCTAAGCAGCATTTAAAAAAAGGGGGGAATCATTTAAAATAAAGCTTTAAAATAATAACTGGGGGAGAATATTTTACAAGTTACAGTTAACTGGTATTTATTTTCAGCAATATTTAATATGTATTCATAGAAAAGGGGTCACCTTTTTGTGTGGAATAATGACTAGGTGTCAGTATTCTTTCTCTATACACCAAACACGATTTTGGATAAACGGACAGACAGACAAAGCGATAAAGTTAAGCACACCCCAAGGACGTAATAACAAATGTTTTTTAATAGTTCCATAGTGTTTAAGTTTCTGCTTGATGTGATTAGGTCAACATTTTGTGCTATATACTACTCTCACAATGTTTTACTGGAAATGGATCATTTTTAGTATAGAATTATGACCGGTGAACCATTATTTAAAAATGACATTATTTCCTTTTAAAATATATACTCCACGGGCAGTATATTAATTATGAGCCATAAAATCGAAGTAAAGGAGTCCGCTCTTGGAAATGTAACCATCTCCTAAAAAGTAATCTGAGTATGATTAAAGCATGAACTTGCAAAAGCAAAACATCTCTATCAACGTTAACTTACAAAACTTATATTTCACCAATTACTGATTACTTTTCAAATTAATTGGGAACATGTAGCATATACACAGTTGTCTTTTCTGGAATCTTTAAACTTTCAAAATAACAATTGAGAAATGTACTCATCAAATTATGATATAGATAAAGAGTAAACAATTCTCAGTTTGATTTCAAAACAACGCGGGACACTTATTCTGATATTTTTAAAAGTGAATGCAGTCGAACAAAATAACAGTAAATTTTAAATGAAATTTGGCAGCTGCAAAAAGTTGCCACGTACTTAATATCAATGTTGGTATATATTTCCAGTCTTTCAGGATAATGTATGTAAATACCTTTGAATACCAATTAAACCGGTGCAATGGGGCGTGAGTGATGTTGCAACTTTTTAGTTTTGCTCATGAACAGACTCCATCAATATACTACAGGTTTCTGAAGTTTTCTTCAGAGTGAGTCACTATTTTGTAAAGAGGGTATTTTCTCTATTAGGAGAAGAAAAAGCACCATAAAATATACATATTACATAACAACCCTTTGACACTTCTATAAACACTACACTTTAAATTTTACATTTATTAGGGCGACAACTCCATTTCTCTTTATCATAGAAGTCTATTGTCTAAAGCCTCCCTTTTTATAACGCGTATAGCAGATATACTGGTCATATGTATCAATAAAACTTTATTAAGCTGTTTTGAAAAAAAACATATTTCAACGTCCTTAATAATACAGGGACATTACTCTAGCACCCACAATATATAAGCAATACTGTTAGATTATATGCTATAAACTTGGTTGGAGGATAATTCCCAGCTAGCAAGATATGAAAAAAAGCCTGTTAAAAAGCGTATTGTTCGGAAATATTTGTATATTCAATAACCCTTTTGTCTCGGAATGAATGTTAATCTTGCGCAATCTAAAGTATGGCACAACTGTATACATATAATTTGTAATTAATAGCATAACACTTGTCCTTCTAGACTCAGTGACATAGTGTTAGAATATACTTCCAAACCAAAGGTTAAAGGTTCGATAAATAGTAGTTCAGGTGAAGGTGGAAATATATTAAAAAACTTATATGGAACCTATAAGTTTTATTATGAAACATATCTGCTATTCTTCTGTATAAGCATAGATCGAGCGGCGTTTGCAAAATTTCAATTAGGGGAAACCCCATTAGACTTGAAACAGGCAGATATGAAAAGTAAGCTTTGAACCAAAGAATTTGTCCATTCTGTAAAACTGGCATTGAAGAGAAGAAACATTATATTATGTTGTATGGTTTAACGTATGTGGATATATGGAAAGACTTATTTGTCAAAGCAGAATCTGTAAACGACCAGGTTGTTAGTCTGTCAGGTGAAAGTAAGTTGTCATTCATTTTATCTAGTGTTGAAATGGTAAAGTATGATTCAATGCATCTTTTTGTTTTTGTTGATTTCTCTTGTGTATATTTTTTATATAAACACATAACAAAATTCTTATAAACTACGTACAATAGCAAAGTAACAAAGTTGTACAAGATAGGGGGGCAGCTACACAACAAACACAGTACTAACGTATTTTAGTATTATCTCCCTTGTTTACACAATACAGCAGATGATTCATTATCATATTATGAACTTTTTTCACATTTAATGAAGACATAAATTATAATGTCAACTTGCGATAACGTCAATCAGTAACACATGATACAACTACGCATTAATGGAAAAATAGAAAATGCCGCAAAATAACAATATTTCTTCAAAATTATGTGTAAGGCCATATTTGAACATGGGAAAAACTCGATTTTGGTAAATTCCAAGACTTTTCATCATTGTCTGTTAATCCTTTACCATATATACGCGAAACAACGCACTTTTGACCCCCACCCTTTGAGGCCTCAAATAGTCAAAAATGTCCTATTTAGGCCTCAAACACTTGTTGTCGTTTGAGAAGTGTTGTCCCTTTTTTAGACGCCGCCCCTATCAGAAAGAGACATCAGAGAGCGCCAGAGGGTGTTTGATGGGGGCAAAAGCCACCCCCCCCCTCATCGCCAAGACGATTTTGGACTTGTGAGAGGCTAAAATTTGCCTCATGTCGATCAGAAGGTAACGTACCAAGTTTGGTGAATTTTGAAGGCTCTTTCATAGTTTCAAAGCAATTTGAACTTGTAACAGGAGGCTTTTCAATGAAAACAGCCTTTTTTTCACAAAATGCTCATGCAGTAATGGGCAAATAGAATTATACACCAGTCATATAGGAAACGCGATACGAACATTGTCGTCTGCCTGTCCCTAAAATGACTGAAAATGGCTAAATTATAACAATTATTAATATCACAATAAGTAAGACCGAGCATGTCTTAAGATGTAATTTTATGCATATCAGACTATAGTGTAGTCCAAAGATAACCCGCCAGCTTGATACAAAACCTTCAGGATTAAACTAAACAAAAATGGCTGTTGTCGCATGCTAACGTGAAGTAACGCCAGTTTATCGTCCGCTAAATTGCGAAAAATCAAGGAATCGCACGACACTACATCAGGAGATATTCTATAGAACACTAATAACAATATCCTGATAATAGACTATATTAAAACGTAATTAAAAGAAGTTGGTCTCCCCTTAGGGATTTGACACTTTGCGCACTGATTATTCACACCAAATCAAACTATAATAACAAATTTAACAGCCAGTTTCCATCCTACGGGGATGAGGTGCTTGGTGCGCCGACTGAGAACTAAAATAAAACTAACAATGAGATGATAATTTACTAAATCAGTAGACAAACTGCAAGAAATGCGACGCTTGGCGCACCGGCTACTCACATCAAATCAAACTAAAATAACAAGGGAGGTTTCACGTTATGATTACGGCACGGACATTCCATCACGTATATTCGAGTACATATACTCGTTTTATACTTCGACATGACTAGTAAGCTTAATTCAATGCCATAAGAATTTTGCCAGGAAACTTACACTAGAGTCAATCTCGGCCCTTTCCGTCAAACGTCGGGACCAGAAGTCCACTGATTATAACTGAACCGGAACATGTTGACGATAACAGTAACAACTTTATTGTAAAAACGAACATTTTTTGTCAAAAACGATTTGAAATCTATTCTCTATTGTATAAAACTAATAAAGAAAATAATCAATCTTAAAAATACTAACATTGGCTCTCCCACGTGGAGGAAATAAAAGTATCTATCTATCATACTGAAGGGAAACAAGTGTGCACATTTCATTTTTCACTTTTTTTCGAAGAGTCATTCGTTCTGGCAGTTGCTAATTTCATTTAAACAGCAGCTTTATAGACAAGTAAATGCACTAAAAGACTTCGTTTCGTGGTACCAATTAATATGCATGTATCAACTTTGTCACGCCTAAAATATCTGTGTCACTTGTCTTTTGATCACAGATATACCGACAACACAGGATGCGCTATCTGTAGATCAGCACGTGGTTTGATTACCGATCACCAAGACGTTATGCTGTAGTTTTAACTCCACGTTAGAATTACGTTTAAATATAAGACACATAACTTGATCGCAGACAAATGTGATAGTATGGTGGCATATTTATGCCACCAGATAACCTGATAACTAACTAGTTAATTAAGAGGTTAACTAGTTACGTAACTAGTTAACCTCTTAATTAACTAGTTAGTTATCAGGTTAACTAGTCACGTAACTAGTTAATTTTTTCAATAAATAAAAGATCATAACGTGAAATAAATGCATGTTAGTGCTCGCAACTGCCATCCTTTTAATATATTATTAGCTTAAAATTAAGAGGTTAACTAGTTACGTAACTAGTTAACCTCTTAATTAACTAGTTAATTAATAGGTTAACTAGTTACGTAAATATCTAACTAGTTAACCTCTTAATTATCTAGTTAGTTAAGAGGTTAACTAGTAACGTAAATACATAACTAGTTAACCTGATACCTAACTAGTTAATTAAGAGGTTAACTAGTTACGTAACTAGTTAACCTGATACCTAACTAGTTAATAAAGAGGTTAACTAGTTACGTAACTAGTTAACCTGATACCTTACTAGTTAATTAAGAGGTTAACTAGTTACGTAACTAGTTAACCTCTTAATTAACTAGTTAGTTATCAGGTGAACTAGTTACGTGAATACGTAACTAGTTAACCTCTTAATTAACTAGTTAATTAAGAGGTTAACTAGTTAGGTATTTACGTAACTAGTTAACCTGATAACTAACTAGTTAATTAAGAGATTAACTAGTTACGTAACTAGTTAACCTGATAACTAACTAGTTAATTAAGAGGTTAACTAGTTAAGTATTTATTTAACTAGTTAACCTATAAATTAACTAGTTACTTAAGAGGTTAACTAGTTACGTAACTAGTTAACCTCTTAATATTAAGGTGATAATAAGGGATGGCAGTTGCAGGCATTAACATGCATTTATATAGTTACGTAACTAGTTAACCTGATAACTAACTAGTTAATTAAGAGGTTAACTAGTTACGTTACTAGTTAACCTCTTAATTAACTAGTTAGTTATCAGGTTATCTGGTGGCAGAAATATGCCACCATATGATAGAGCTATGCAATTTTAACTTGATCGCACAACAATGTGGCCATACCACGTGACTTTTCGGGTACGGAGCACGCCGACTTTTCACCCGATTCAGGTATGTTTTTTTTTTTATTTATAACTTATTCATTACTCAACCGATTTTGATCAGATAAGGCGCAGAGTACCCGTAATTATATCAGCTTTCCACGGTTTATCAAAATTCTGAAAACCCCTGATTGATTTTTGAGAACATTCGAGTACAGTTTTCTTTTCATAGCCGGGCCGAGAGGAACGGTACACACTCAATTGTCATAACAAGCGATTTCTAGCAAGTCATATGTTTTTGTCACTATGTCATAGAAAAATGCATGTTAAATCTGATAGATTACTATGTCCAATGTATCTAGTGAATGCAGTTATGTTTAAGCATATTTTCGTAAAGTTATGTTGAAATGGTACGGATTCAAAAGATACGGTACACACAAAAATTTTGTCTCTGAAATAATTCAAAAGTAAAAACATGTATATGAAAATTTAATTTTAATTATAGTGCGAATGATTTTTTTCATAGTTATATATTTTATTAATTTAAACGAGAACCCTTGGGTCTGTTTTGCAATGTATCATTATTCTTACAGCTTCTGTAGTGCAATGTATCATTATGCTTACAGCTTCTGTAGTACAATGTATCATTATGCTTACAGCTTCTGTAGTGCAATGTATCATTATGCTTACTGCTTCTGTAGTACAATGTATCATTATGCTTACAGCTTTTGTAGTGCAATGTATCATTATGCTTACTGCTTCTGTAGTACAATGTATCATTATGCTTACAGCTTCTGTAGTGCAATGTATCATTATGCTTACAGCTTCTGTAGTGCAATATATCATTATGCTTACTGCTTCTGTAGTACAATGTATTATTATGCTTACTGCTTCTGTAGTACAATGTATCATTATTCTTACAGCTTCTGTAGTGCAATGTATCATTATGCTTACTGCTTCTGTAGTACAATGTATCATTATGCTTACAGCTTTTGTAGTGCAATGTATCATTATGCTTACAGCTTCTGTAGTTTAATGTATCATTATGCTTACAGCTTCTGTAGTGCAATGTATCATTATTCTTACAGCTTATGTAGTGCAATGTATCATTATTCTTACAGCTTCTGTAGTGCAATGTATCATTATGCTTACAGCTTCTGTAGTGCAATATATCATTATGCTTACAGCTTCTGTAGTGTAATGTATCATTATTCTTACAGCTTCTGTAGTGCAATGTATCATTATTCTTACAGCTTCTGTAGTGCAATATATCATTATGCTTACAGCTTCTGTAGTGCAATGTATCATTATTCTTACAGCTTCTGTAGTACAATGTATCATTATGCTTACAGCTTCTGTAGTACAATGTATCATTATGCTTACAGCTTCTGTAGTGCAATGTATCAGTATGCTTACTGCTTCTGTAGTGCAATGTATCATTATTCTTACAGCTTCTGTAGTGCAATGTATCAGTATGCTTACTGCTTCTGTAGTGCAATGTATCATTATTCTTACAGCTTCTGTAGTGCAATGTATCATTATGCTTACAGCTTCTGTAGTACAATGTATCATTATGCTTACAGCTTCTGTTGTACAATGTAACATTATGCTTACAGCTTCTGTTGTACAATGTAACATTATGCTTACAGCTTCTGTAGTACAATGTATCATTATGCTTACAGCTTCTGTAGTGCAATGTATCATTATGCTTACAGCTTCTGTAGTACAATGTAACATTATGCTTACAGCTTCTGTTGTACAATGTATCATTATGCTTACAGCTTCTGTAGTGCAATATATCATTATGCTTACAGCTTCTGTAGTGCAATATATCATTATGCTTACAGCTTCTGTAGAGCAATATATCATTATGCTTACAGCTTCTGTAGTGCAATGTATCATTATGCTTACAGCTTCTGTTGTACAATATATCATTATGCTTACAGCTTCTGTGGTGCAATGTATCATTATGCTTTCAGCTTGGTGTAAACAGGATTATTCAAAAATACAAGAACATCTTGAAAGTATGTCGCACTTAATTCAATTTAAATGTTGGCAATTAATATTTGGCTATAACATGTTAATATTACAAGTTATTGTTGAACAAGTGATAGATAGGAATTTGAGAAAAACAAAAGGAGATATTTGAAATCTGTTCTTGAAGAAATGCGATTTTCATAAATACTTTAAATGTTAATGTTTATGTGTGCATTTTATTTAAAGAGATCACGCTGAAGATTTACCACCTTCAGTCAAAGGAACAAAACTTTTCTCTATATAAAGAATAAAATGGTGGTTTCCTAACTTGACCCGCGTGGGTCAGGTGAGAGCGCTAGGATTTCACAATTGTTGTCAAAGTGAACTCTGGAAACATTAAAGAACACGTCAAATGAATGACTTAGATTTGTTTCAATCATAAAATATCCAAAATATCTGTTATTGTAACTTCAAGGGTTTGTTCAAGTCACGTGACTTGTTTTAAAACTATTTGGTGATTCTATTCGCGTCTTAATTTTGTTCAACCTATATAGATATATTTACGCGTTAAACCCGAAATAGATAGAATTTAAACTGAAACTTCAAGAAATGTCATTTTAGCGTGATTTGAGTATATACATAATATTATTTTAATAATTTTGTCATTATTTTGCCTGAACATCCCTTTAAAATCAACTATAGGGTATGTTTAAGCTTGATCTACACAGAATCATTGCGTTTAAAATGATTGTTCTATAGATCACGATGTATATCCAGTAACGCAGTTATGTGCAAATAAGTCTGGAATTGTGCAAAAGTAACACAGAATTGAGCGAATTAGTGGCTAAAACGAGAACCGCGATAAGAAAATGGACAAATATATACTTTGTATTGTACACCAAATTGGAAGAAATGAATTAGCTCATATGATTGCTGAGACATAATGCTTTAAACATCATCAAAAATGCTTCCATGAAAACGTTTATTTTTAAAATTCTTTTGTGAAAATGATGACCTGACTAGCGTATTGATGGCGATTTTTAGTCTCGTTGATATCTTTAAATACAATAAAAAACGTACATATTACTTTATGATCTTTTATATACGGTGTACCTGAGGCATTTTCCAATTACTCGTGTCATGTTTCACTTAATTTAGCAGATAAAACATAATTGAGACCATTTTTTACGAGGTTACGCCGAATTCGTGAATGAAGCACTGAAGCAACGGCAGTTATCTCATTAAAAGTCGCTAAATCCTTTTTTACCAGCTTACTTCTTATACATGTAGTTTGACAAATGTCTTAGGTATACAGAATATGAAAAAATAAAGTTTTATTTGTGTTAAAGGTACATATTTATTTGACGAAACACAAAACTCACATTTAAAACAGTAATCAGGTTGTCTTTCTCACGAATGATCTAAAAAAGTAAACATATTACTAACAAAAAAATGTAATGCTGGTTAAAGTATAATGTCGTAGCAGCCGTATGCGCTTATTCATTTCTTTAAATTTGATTTAGAATAAAATATTTTGGTTCGTTTACTTACTGTGTTATTCGTTTTTGCGATAGCGTTGCACAGACTCGGCGTTACTTTTACGTTAATTGCACATTCCTGCGTTACTGGATAAGTACGGTGAAAATGCTGTTGATAGACAAGATATTGTTATAACTCTGTGTTTGTTTTTGTAGTTGTTTTATGATAATCATTTCCTTTTTCAGAGAAATGAATAGAGAGACCAGCTCGTATGTATGTAGTCAATGTGAAAAAGATTTTAAGTCAAAATCCACCTTAATTCAGCATGAAAAGAGACACAATAGTTTGGCCCCATATGTTTGCTGATGCACCAAAACCAGCTTTTTTCTCAAAATTTGAATATTTAAACAACATTTTGCAAGGGACATATATTTCCAACTTACTCGTTACTTCTTGTTTGTTTTAATATTCATACTAGGTTTGGACAGTTCATATATTCGAACAAATAAATTCAATGAAAGAATAATCACACATAAAATGATGTCTATGTATTTCACAATTCGTTTCATAATCCGAAAAAAAAAATATTTCAAATGAAAAACAAAACAGCACATAAATTTTGAATGTGTTTCGTATCCCTGTCTAAAATGTTTGAGTTCCGTATCATTTCATTATAACTTAATTAACTTAATTGTGCTAAAACAACACAATATAATATTTTGAAGTGTTTATGAAAATCGCATTTCTTATAAAAACAGAATTCAAATGTCTACTTTTGTTTTCTCAATTTCCTATAGATATCACTTCTTCAACAATAAATTGTAATATTAACATGTTATAACCAAATATTAATTGCGCAACATTTAAAATCGAATTGTGCGCGACGTACTCTTAAAATATTCTTTCTTTAATTTTCGCATGATCCTGTTTACATCAAGCAGTAAACATAATGATATATTGCAAAACGGGTCCCCGGGTTCTCGTCTAAATTAATTAAATATATAACTAAAAAAATCATTCAAATTAGATTTTTATATATTTTACTTCAGATTTATTTCAGAGACATAATTGTGTGTGTACCGTATCTTTTGAAATAACAGTGTGTTCTGTACCATTTCAAAATAACTTTATGAAGTATGCTAAAAACATAAGTTCTGCATTCACTAGGTACATTGGACTTTGTAAATCTATCAGATTTAACATGTTTTTTTCTATGAAATAGTGACAACAAACATATGACGCGCTACAAATCGCTTGTTATGACAATTGAGTGTGTAGGCTATGAAAAGAAAACTGTACCAACCATTCAGGGCTTTTCAGAATTTGATATACCGTGGAAAGCTGATATAATTACGGGTACTCTGCGCCTTATCTGATTAAAATCGGTTGAGTAATAAATAAGTTATAAATAAAAACATACCTGAATCGGGTGAAAAGTCGGCGTGCTCCGTACCCGAAAAGTCACGTGGTATGGCCACAGTGCACTAATTCTCTGTGTGTGATTCGGTCACAACATGATCTTTTGGTAAAGACCGTCGGAATACTACTCATGACAACTACAGTAGCTATTCTCTATTGTATAAAACTAATAAAGACAAAACTCAATCATAAAAGAAACTAACTTTTGCGTCTTGAAAACGAATTGAAACGGAACATTTTCGTTATAATTTATTTCTGCCTTCTACTTACGCTTTAAACCGTTAAATCAAGTAAAAATTGAAATCCTATTTATAGAAACAATCTGAGATTACCGAAGTAACTAAAAATAGCTTAGTTTCCCGTAATATTACTTCGTCTGATTCCGCAGTAGGACGGAATCGCCCGAACTGGCACGATTGCAGCGGAAACCTAGACTGGTTTCCCGTCCCATCTTGCATTAACAAATGTAAGCAGGAAACCACCTAACCGGAACAACTTTTTTCTAAACAAATTTCCTGTTTATGTCCTGCAAAATGTCCTGCCAGCAGAACATTCGGTTTCATAGGGATTCTGTAGTATCTATTTTATGATCACATCCGTGTTATTTGTGCCGTGTGGCGGCTGTAAAAAGTCTCCCCGTACATTTAATCAATGATGTTATATTTACGATCCTTGAAGATCGTTCAGCACGACATTATTGTTGTGCTTGTGGTATTTTTAGTTTCAACTTTTCGGCATTTTCTAGTTGGGTGGTTCCAATATTTCTACTTGAATAATATTGAATCACCCTTAGGATATTTTGCCTGCTTTTTAAATTTTTGACGTCTTATCTGTGATACGCAGGCTTCATAACCTCTGATCCCCTTTCAAAATTTCATTTTAATTAGTTCCGCCCATTGATTTCTCGTTTAGGGCACACGATTTTTATTACTTGGGGACCATACGCCGCTTTTCATGGAATGGCACGGAAGTGTCACATTGAAGGTTCCATGATTACCGCCGTATTAACACATCTGCAGATGTTTCTAAATTCAGAATTTTACTATTTCATGTTTAAATGTTGAATTCTGCTTAAGCCGGTGCTAGGGGCGTGGACGGTAACTTGCACTTTCCAGTACCGTCCATGAACAGGCTCAATAAAACCGAGCCCGCAACATTTTCAATTTTGCCGTGTTGGGCTTTCTTTAGGGATTCTGTATTTATCTATTTTATGATCACATCCGTGTTATTTGTGCCGTGTGGCGGCTGTAAAAAGTCTCCCCGTACTTTTAATCAATGATGTTATATTTACGATCCTTGAAGATCGTTCAGCACGACATTATTGTTGTGCTTGTGGTATTTTTAGTTTCAACTTTTCGGCATTTTCTAGTTGGGTGGTTCCAATATTCCTACTTGAATAATGTTGAATCACCCTTAGGATATGTTGCCTGCTTTTTAAATTTGTCTTTTGACGTCTAATCTGTGATACGCAGGCTTCATAACCTCTGATCCCCTTTCAAAATTTCATTTTATTTAGTTCCGCCCATTGTTTTCTCGTTAAGGGCACACGATTTTTATTACTTGGGGACCATACGCCGCTTTTCATGGAATGGCACGGAAGTGTCACATTGAAGGTTCCATGATTACCGCCGTATGAACATATCTGCGGATGTTTCTAAATTCAAAATTTTACTATTTCATGTTTAAATGTTGAATTCTGCTTAAGCCGGTGCTAAGGGGCGTGGACGGAAAGAACCGTCCATGAACAGGCTCAATCAAACCGAACTGCAACCATTTTCAATTTTGCCGTGTTGGGCTTTCTTTAGGGATTCTGTATTTATCCATTTCAGTTATCTGCTGAATGTCAAGCCAAATGTCTTGCTATCAGGGGATTCTGTAAAATTTCAGTGTCCTGCTGAGTGTCGTTCCAGCAGAAGATTCTGAAAAAATCAATATCCTGTTGTATGTCCTGCTGTACGTTCTGCCAGCAGAACATTCGGTTTTTGTTAAATGTCTTGTCGAATGTCGTGCAAGCAGGAGATTTTATAAAAGAATTCTATGTACTGCTTATGTCCTGCACAATTTCCTGCCAAAAGAACATTCGGTAATTATTCAGTGTCCTGCTGTATGACCTCCAAAATGTCCTCTCAACAGAACATTCGTTTTCAATGTCAAATTGCTTGCCGAATGTCGTGCCAGCAGTGGATTCTGAAAAAAGTCAATGCCCTGTTGTATGTCCTGCTGTATGTCTTTCCAGCAGAACATTCTGTATTTTTCAATGTCCTGCTGAATGTCCTGTCGAATGTCCTGTCAGCAGAACGTTTCGTAAAATTTCAACGTCCTGCCTTAGGTGCAACCGAATGACGTCATGCCAGCAAGGGATTCCGTGAAGTTTCAATGTCCTGCTGTACATGCATAATGTTCTGCCGAATGCGGTCAGCAAGGGGTGCTGAAAAGATTCAGTGTTATGCTAAGAGACCTGCTAGCAGAATATCCGGTTTCAATGTTCTGCTGAATGGCCTGCCAAATGTCGTGCCAGCATGGGACATTTGAAAAAAATCACTGTCATGCTGTATGTACTGCCAGCAATTTCAATATCCTTCTGAATGTCCTGCCAAATGTCGTGCCAATAGGGGATTCTGAAAAAAAATCAATGTTACATTTGAAAAAAATCACTGTCATGCTGTATGTACTGCCAGCAATTTCAATATCCTTCTGAATGTCCTGCCAAATGTCGTGCCAATAGGGGATTCTGAAAAAAAATCAATGTTCTGCTGTATGTCCTTCTGTATGTTCTCTCGAATGTCTAGCCGGCAGAGGGTTCTGAAAAAATAATCAATTTTCTGCTGTATGTCCTTCTGTATGTTCTCTCGAATATCTAGCCGGCAGAGGGTTCTGAAAAAAATAATCAATTTTCTGCTGTATGTCCTTCTGTATTTCCTCTCGAATGTCTAGCCGGCAGAGGGTTCTGAAAAAATAATCAATTTTCTGCTGTATGTCCTTCTGTATTTCCTCTCGAATGTCTAGCCGGCAGAGGGTTCTGAAAAAAATAATCAATGTTCTGCTGTATGTCCTTCTGTATGTCCTGCAGTATGTTGTGCCAGCGGAGCATTTGGTAATTACAATGTTAGGTCTAATGTCCTGTCGAATGACGTCATGCCAACAAGAGATTCCGTAAAGTTTCAATGCTCTGCTGTACTGGTATATGTTCTGACGAATGTGGTGCCGGCAGGGGATGCTGAAAAGATTTGAAGTTTTAACATGTTAATTGTCAATATCCTGCTGTATGTCCTGTCGAATGTCCTGCAAGCAATTTCAATGTCCTACTGATTGTCCTATTTGGTTATTTTCAATCTCCTGCTGTATGTCCTGCCAGCAATTTCAATGTCCTACTGAACGGCCTGTCTGCAGGGGAATCAGTCAATAATGAACGTCCTGCTGATTGTCTCCGCCTATCTTCTGGCAGCAATTTTAATGTCCTGTCGAATGTCGTAGTGAATGTCGTGTCGAATGATGTAAAAGCAGGTTATTTGGTAAAGTTTAAATGTCTTGCTGTATGTCCTACAGAATATCGCGCCACCGAGTCGGTAACCTTCCAATGTCCTGCTGAATGTCTAATGTCGAATCCTGTGCTAAATTTACATATGTTTTAAAACTATCAATAAGATCCGTGATATGTCCAGTCGTCGCTCGGCCATTATCTCTATTGAGACCACAGATATATTTTATACACACACAACCCCACATTACTGTGTAGCATCCTTGTAACTTAAAGAAATCTCCACGTGAATGCATCCTCTAAAATCCTGAAGATTATTTTGATAAAAATAATAATAATAAAATCATTTTTCTCTCTCTCTTAAGTATTGATGTTTAACACATGCTGTACAAAGCTTGATGAATCAGAAATAAAAACATTAGTGATTAATGATCATCAAGACATACAACGCAATTTCCACAGGTCTTGTTGATTATAGTGCAAAAAAGCTATTACATCAAACTGCGTTTGCATTTAAGAGATGATGATAAAGGAATATAACTGCAATAGCGAAAATGCATTTTTGTCAAGTTTTCCTGCAGCAAAAAAAATCTTGGTGGGGAATTTCCTTTTGACATAAGCAAACTAACAATTTGCGCTTTTTTCTATATATACAGTGTACACAGAAATAAAAACAGAAAAAACTTGCGGAGCAGGAAGGGTCAAAGGAGTCATAAAATTGATAAATGTTTAAAAAAAAATATCAAGTCAAAATTCAGGTGGTCTATCTTGACCGCAATAGAAAACAGATTTAAGTGATTGATATAAATACTGTATTTTATTTGCTTTTTATTTTTCAATAAGCACCGTGAACTTGTAAAAAGTGTAACCGGTTTTCAAACTCCAGTATCGATATTTCCAGCAAGAAGTCTTTTACCACAATGACAGAACTCGTATTTAGAAATATTTTTATTTTCCAGCAATAATTTTCATGATGAAAGTTGTAAGACTACATGTATTTGATCATATGGTATATTATCACGATATTGATTTCTCTATATGTTTATCGTATGTTAAAAATTAACAAATGTTTGAAATATGAACTTCATGATGTTATCAGCGGGAAATGATTCATAATTAATGAAAGTGCAACATTGTTTTTATTACATAAAAAGCCAAGTATCTGTCAGTTATACAAACAGCTGGTATAACTTTTTACGTACGTAGGCCGTCCTTTCCGACAAAAAGCTGGTATGTCTCTATAAATATGCAACCATTTCCCTTATACTTTATCTTGTGATTTGCTTTATACCAAGGTAAGATTTTGTATTTTAACTTTTCATAAATTTTCTTGAAGCATGTTTAATTTTTAGCTCGATTGCGGCGACTGAATCTGCCAATGCAACTAATGCAGAACAAGATCATCCTGCACGGTTGTCGTCAGATCATCTGATCTGTATTGCTCGATATACAGTCAATGTTGATTTTGAAAAAATACATTAAAATGATAAATGGTTGTGTCCAGCTTGAAAAATAGACAACCGTTCAAGATATTTAGCGTGGAAAAGGTTAATGTTATGATTCCTACTACTTTTAAAATAATTTTTAAAAATCAAGTGCATTGATAATGTTTTCACGAGAGTATTTAGATATTTAATTACCAAAGTTAGTGTTAATTTCTTTTAAATTACCTCTAAAACGATAAAATAATACATGTACCTAAATAACTCTAAGCTGAACATAAGAGTGTCAAAGCTAAATACGCCGACTGTTTATCAAATGATAAGTGAGGAAATTGTTTATCATGACAGAAAAAAATGAAAATACATGTATGTTTCTAGTCAGATCTCACGAGACATTGTACCAACTTGAATTAATTTTTGTATTTGTTGTTTATTGTTATATTCTTTTTTTTCCCAAGACAGTTATCCGGGATGTATTTCTTTACCTATATTCAAACAGAATCAGGATAAAATAATGCTACGTTTTCTTTTCGTTCGGAGTCTTGTACCGTATTTATATTCAACAAAAAAAAGGAACGCCGAAATATTCGTTGTTTTACTGCACTCTGCAAAGTTAATTGTAACTTAGAGTACAAATGTATGAAAGTAAATGGAAAACAAATCCTATCAGTATAAATTCCTTTCAGGGCATCTTTCTGTTGGCTATTTAATACATTTACTGCAGTGACAAAAGAACAATGGGAAAGTTTCTGATAACATTTTTGGTGAGTGTTTTCTACTTATTTTACTTTACTTATATGTAAATTACATTTTATTTCTTTGGTTTCCTGAACAAACTTATTTTTTAAATTAAACAGGTTTAGGTTCGTGGATATTTCTTAAGGGTACTTAAACATGGATACATGATTTTTTCAGCTGTTTGTATTGATAATAGTGTTTATAAAAGCATCGAAATCGAAGCCGAATAGTGGTGAAACAAATAAAAATAAATCTGCAAGTTCAAAATCAAGAAGTTTCTCGGATGGGAAAGGAAAGAAAAATGAATCTGCAAGTTCAAAATCAAGAAGTTTCTCGGATGGGATAGGAAAGAAAAATGAATCTGCAAGTTCAGAATCAAGAAGTTTCTCGAAAAAGAAAGGAAAGGGAAACGGCAGATGTAATGACCACGAACAGGTAAATTAATTTGAATCACCTTATAATGTTTCCGCTTTAATTGAATTGCCGTTTTGACTTCAAACAAAATTATGAAAATAAAAATATTGCTTATATTTCATTCGTTATGTTTGGACTACATGTATATCAAGTTTATATTAATTTGGGGTGAATGCACAGATTGTAATATGTACTGAGCAACCTCCTTTAAAATGTACCCCCGATATTTCAAGAAGATAACTCTGCAATTATACTAATTTAGATGCACCTGATAAATGCCTTAAATCAACACTTACTTTGCCATTTTGTTTGCAAATGACACTAAAACGATAAAACAATATTTTGTATATTTATTCTTTCAAATATTAAATTATTTTAAAATCCTTATGTATACCTTCATATACTCTAGTGTCCTGATGGCTATGCATGCTTATTGGCAGAGGGGAAAAAAGTGAAGAAATGCCTTCAGTGTGAGTAAAGATGTTACATACTTAAATATACATTAAAAGCATTAGCATTGCATTACAGCTTTATTACAATTATGTCAGTTTCTTTTGCATAATTGTGCAATATCATTTTTTTGCACATATTGTGTTAATTATAAATTACTATAGAATCGTTCAATATCTCCGCTATCTCTCCGCATTATTTCTATTATTGTACCGAAAAATAGCTTATTACTGAAATATGGAATACTTAAACAGCCAAAAGAACATTTTCGTTCCAGTGAACTGCCCGCTTAAGGATTACGGACCTAAATGGTCACCAAAAGGAATCAGCGTACCAATACTTTTTTTCCTTTTCTATATACATGTAGTGTAAGACAATCAATATTCAAATATAAGCAAACTTAATCATAACCATCCATTTTTATTTTGTATTCATTATTTTTAGTGCCACGACATAGGGCAATTACAATGGTCAAATGAAAGTATTGTAATATTGTTGTCAAAGTGTTTTGCATGTACATGCCCGAGAGCCAAATCAACCTTAATTTTTTTTTTCATTACCACCCTATTTATAAAAAAAATGAATAATTATTCTTTTAGGTAATTGTTCGGAGACAAGCCAATGTTATCTTGAAAGGGAAACGACGTTCTGCAATTGCTCAGGAACTGGGTTCACAGGACAATATTGTGAAACAAGTGAATGTGATATAATTTGCTTAGAATTTAAATTTCTTTTAAAAGAAAAAAACTTCAGCCTTTCAATTTGCTTTAGTCTTTGTTTTTCCATAACAAGATTCTTATGTATTGATTGTATATTTAACTGACATGCTAACTTACTTTTAAGATATTATTCATTTTTCAACCGAGACATATTTTTAAAATGACTTACAAATAATTGTGCTGCATCTTTTTACATTTTTTGTTGGGTAACCGCCCATTTTCCAAAAGGGGGGGGGGGGGTATCAAAAAAAGAAAGCAAACTTTTTTACATTTTTTGGGGCAAACACTTGGAATAATTGGAAATTTCCGCTTTTTTGTAACCAACCCACCCAAACTTTTTTTTTTTTAAATATTTCCTTTTAAAATTTAAATTTTACCGCTTTAAAACCTTCGATGAAAATTGTTATTTTTTTTTCAAAAAAAAAAAGTTTTGGAAAAAACTTAAAAAAGGTTTTTTTGGAATTTTTTTTTTCCCATTTAAAATTTTTTTTAAAAATTTTAAAAACAGTATTTTTTAAAAAAAAACGTTGAAGGGAAACCCTCAAACTGAAAATCATAAGAGTAATTTTAAGTCCCTTTAAAATACTCAAGAAAAAGGGAAAAATAAATTTTTTACTGTGCTGTTTTCGATGTACACTAGAGTCTCTATTTTTCTTTTTCAAAATAAAAGGGTAAATTAAGTTTTTTCCAAAAAAATTTCCAACCCCTTTTTTTTTTTTTTTTTCTAGTGCTTTTTCGAATAATAAATTTTTTATTATCTCAACCCGTCCCCACTGCCAGTTTCCCTTTTGTCGGCGGGTATCCGAATCACATATTGGTTTTAGATAACAGTTTAAGAGGAAAGCCCCAAATTGCCAAATTTTTCCCTTTAAATTGGAATTTTTTAGGTTAAATTTAAACCATCTTGTATACTTTTTCAGTTTTTTAAAATATAAATTTATATTTTTTTTTCCCCATTCAGATTTTTCCAAAAAAATTGTTTTCTTAAAAAAAAAACGTTTTGATAAAAATTTTTTTTAATATCAACAATTATAAAAAAGGAAAATAACCACATAAAATAGCACACATAGAGGCGGGGTTTTAATATATAAACGTTATGTCCTGGCTCCACTGACCAAGCACTCTTAGTTTACGTAAAAAGTGACGGTCTAGCTTAAAGTCAATATGCATCGAAATATTACTCTGTTTTTTCAAATATAATGTTTGAATGCATGTTGCTATCTATAAAGGAAAACAATTCTCTGTAGATTTATCACAAATTATTTGATACAAACGTGACCCTTTTTAACTTTCAATAAATTGATTTGCAACATCTTTGGATATTGTGACATGTCTATATAAAGTTTTGAAGGGGGAATTTTTAGTTTTCAAATACAAAGGAAAAAGTGACCTGCTGAGAGTACAGAACCTTACAGACTAAAATAGTTGTGGCACTATTTATTAAATACTTGTTATGCAAAAACAAAGCGGAAAGCTAATTACATTTAGTAATATAGCCAGTTAGGGAAAAGTTGTATCCCTTATCTTGATTGATTAATGACGTTTGAATATAACAACCACTACAACTATATACTTACACATTGTATCAATATATATAAGCTTTATTACAGCACTTTATCTTCATTCAGTTAATTTCATTTCCAAGAATTTTCTATTTGTTATACTAATAAAAAGGTTATGAATAATCAAAATTTGTTTTTATTTAATTTGACAGAACCTTGGATTGGTTTATCCGATACGGAGGAGGAAGGCGTTTTTAGATGGATTAATTCCGGGAACATTTTTACATACCAACCTGGAGGAGGCTGGGTAATATCCGATGCCTTTAACGGTCCATTCGTGGAAATTATGGACTGTGGGGTTTATCTTTCAATTTTTTTTTGGGAGATTTACTTTGGGGTGCCCAAAAGGTGTTTTTCAAAGAAACCCAAACCTTTTTAGTGGCGAGAAAAGCCCGCTTTTTAATTTCAGGTGTTTTTTTTCATGAGAAAATATAATATATTAACACAGAATTTTAAAAGGCACACTCCCCAAAATTTTCACAATGATTAACCCAAAATTTAAAAAACCCCCCACACTGGGCCCCTAAAACATATAAATAAAGAAAATTAAAATAATTTTTACGGTTGCAAAAAAGAGGGGGCTTTTTATATAAAAAATAAAGCCCGAGTTTTTTATTTGATTTAAAATAAAATTGTACCCTTTTCAACCAAAATTTTAAAAAAAATCTGATTTTTTCCCTTGTTTTTTGGGTAGAGGACAGAAAAAAATTCTATCCTGAAAGAATGTTGTATGCTGTCAATAATTCAAAATATATTAGAAATTGTTAAGATATTGTATGTTATAAGCAGAACAGTTTTAATCGTTGAAACCAAAATTGCGATAAATATATCAAAGAATTACTATACAACTGTTCTATTGCAGTAAAATGGAGAGAAGATGGGACGCAGTCTATGGACATGACATTTTGTTTTATTTAGGTCGTTATAATGAGTACTGTTAACTGGTTAATCAATGAATAATAATATTGTTGATAAGTGGGATTTTGTTTTTCTTTTGTTCTTTCAAGTTGTAGCTTAAACTGTTCAGTTAATGAGAGACAATATTGTTTGTCAATGAGTGTTTGTTACATTTGATGTGCATTATGTATTTTGTTCTTTAATTCGTTATTATACATTTTCTTTATTCCTTAAATTGTTTAGTCAATAAATAATGATATTATGTTTACGACAATGTTAGTGTAAATAGAGGTAGTTATTTAAATTTATTTTGTCATCTTATATCATGTGGGTTATAATAATAAAATTGATGGGACAACAAATTGCGTTGTTTTTTTAATGATATAATATATAGTTACTTCGGTCTAATTCGCTATAGACACTGTACAGTTTTATTAACTCATCTCCGTTAATGTTCCTTATAGCTGCAAATTTGGCAAAGAAACATAAACAAAAAATGAGCCGCGTCACGACAAAACCAACATAATGGGTTTGCGACCAGCATGGATCCAGACCAGCCTGCGCTTCCGCGCAGTCTTATCAGGATCAATGCTGTTCGCCTACAAACCCTATAACAAGTAGAGAAACTGATAGCGAACAGCATGGATCCTGATCAGACTGCGCGGATGCGCAGGCTGGTCTGGATCCATGCTGGTCGCAAACCCATTATGTTGGTTCTGTCATGACGCGGCTCAAATATCTTTCGGTGGTTCATTTCACAAGCAATATATATAGATGTGTATGATGAAGTAATCTTACACCATTAGACTGCTGGACCGGGTTGTTCTAAACATTGGTTAAAATTAACCAATGGATAGCTTATCTACTGTTTAAATCCTTAACCAGCGGCCAGCTATCCGGAGGATGAAATTTCATTGTTCGACAGTTAGATAGTACCCTGCCTACTTAACCAGTGTATTGCGTATTTATCCACTGGTTAAGTATCACAATGCAACAGGGCCAGTTAGTGATTCTGGAAACAAAATGAATGATACATTTCTAAGAATTAGGAAGCTCCCAAAGAATTGATTTAGCATTTTTTGTTCTTTCATGTTTTTGGAATTACACAAAAAGTATATCAAAGGCCTGAAAGTATCGAGAGATCTATTTTTCCCTTAGACACTCACAAGAAAAAATTCAAAAACTACTTTTAATAAATTTTGAATTGAAAATACTTCCATAAGATGGAAAATATTCTAACTAAGAAAATGAGTACTTAGACTTGTATGTTTTATTTAAAAATAAGAAAGTTATGATTGTTTTATTGAATTTTCTAAACAACAACAACAAATTGAATTTAAAAGGGTTCTAAAAGCAATTTTTAAGAAATGTTCAATTCAATTTAATCATATGAAATGTTCTAGTTAAGAAAGAATAAACATAATTATATTTGTAAGAAAAATCTGGTTTCAAACATGTTTTATGATTTTTACTGTTTTATAGATAATGACTAACCTCTGGTTAAGAGCATTATCCGATGGTCATAGGACTGGTTAAAGTTAACCACTGGATAGCGCAACAGAATTTATCCAACTGAAAAATTTTAGCCATTGGATAATGATTTTATCCGTTGCGTTGGTTATCACTAACCAGGCTTAATCTAAGCGGCCAGTGCAAACCACATTAACCGGTGTAACGAAATAAAGTGACCAAATAGAATTTTGATTCCCGATCTATATTTTTCAATGAAAGTAAACTCCCGGTCAAAGTATTATGACCTCCCAACACGGGAAGAAAATGACATTCGAGAAGAATTGTGATCCCCACGCCCTTATATAATGACACCCTGTCGTTTGTTGTCATGTTTTTAAGAAAATAATTATGACCCTTTCATAATATACGAGAAGATTATGACGGTTTTTAGTAAGAAATGAAGAAACTTGAAACTTTTCTAGTTAATTCATGATTAAATTTCAAGACTGGTGACACTTTATCTCGAAGCTCTTTTCTCTTTGGTGTGTATAGCGTTTGATTAATTTATTAGAGAAGCAAGGAAACATATACTTCTTAGTTATACTTTATATAGTTAAAAGTTAATGATTAAATGATGAATTTAGGGTTTAATGTTTATACTGGCCAGAAGGACTGCTATCTGTCATTCTGTATCCAATTGAGCGGTGGGCGAGTTGTTAAAGTGTCTGTCTTTCCACCCTGGGATCATGGGTTCGAACCTTTCTGGAGGTCTAAGGTATGTAAGACACCATTTCAGGTTAGTTCCAAGAAATTAACTCTGAACATATTCGTCCTTGTATTAGCTTCAAGTTTTCATCATGATTGAGAGAAGATTTATGTGTATTACCTTAGTCAGTACTTTATAATTTTTGGACGAATTCCCACGAATACTTTCCGGTTGGAGAGAAGGTGATGACACATTGAGTCTTAAATCGAACCAGCATTTTAAAAAAGGGGGAATTATTTAAAATATTGCTTTAAAATAATAACTGGGGAGAATATTTTACAAGTTACAGTTAACTGGTATTTATTTTCAGCAAGATTTATTATGTATTCATAGAAAAGGGGTCACCTTTTTTTGTGGAATAATGACTAGGTGTCAGTATTCTTTTTCTATACACTAAACACGATTTTGGATGAACGGACAGACGGACAAAGCGATAAAGTTAAGCACACCTCAAGGACGTATTAACCAATGTTTTTAACAGTTCCATATTGTTTAAGTTTCTGCTAGATATGATTAGGTCAACATTTTGTGCTATATACTACTCTCACAATGTTTTACTTTAATTGGATCACTTTTAGTATAGAATTATGACCGGTGAAAAAAAAATGACATTATTTCCTTTTAAAATATATACTCCACGGGCAGTATATTAATTATGAGCCATAAAATCGAAGTAAAGGAGTCCGCTCTTGGAAATTTAATCATCTCCTAAAAAGTATTCTGAGTATAATTAAAGCATGAACTTGCAAAAGCAAAACATCTCTATCAACGTGAAAAATAACTTACAAAACTTATATTTCACCAATTACTGATTACTTTTCAAATTAATTGGGAACATGTAGCATATACACAGTTGTCTTTTCTGGAATCTTTAAACTTTCAAAATAACAATTGAGAAATGTACTCATCAAATTATGATATAGATAAAAAGTAAACAATTCTCAGTTTGATTTCAAAACAACGCGGGACACTTATTCTGATATTTTTTTTAAAAGTGAATGCAGTCGAACAAAATAACAGTAAATTTTGAATGAAATTTGTGAAATTTGGCAGCTGCAAAAAAGTTGCCACGTACTTAATATCAATGTTGGTATATTTTCCAGTCTTTCGGGGATAAATGTAAATTTCCCTTTTTAAAACCCCAATAAAAATTTTTTTGCAAGGGGGCGTGGTATTTTGAAAACTTTTTAGTTTTGCCCCATGAACAGACCCCCATCAATATACAAACAGGTTTCTGAATTTTTTTCCCAGAGTGAGCCCACTCTTTTTTTTTAAAGGGGGTATTTTCTTTTTTAGGAGAAAAAAAAATGCCCCAAAAAAATAACATAAAAACATAAAAATTTAAAACAACCCTTTGACACTTCTATAAACACCACACTTTAAATTTTACATTTATAAGGGCGACAACTCCATGTCTCTTTATCATAAAAGTCTATTGTCTATAGCCTCCCTTTTTATAATGCGTATTATTACCGAATGTAATAATCACGAAAAAAATTTTAAATTAGGAAAAAAAACTTCGGGTTAAAGAAAACGGGCATAAAATTTTTAAAAGATGAATTTTCATATTGGGGAAAAATTTTGAAGTTCATTTACTGGAGGAACCCCTTTTAAAGTGCCCCATTCGTTATATCAAAAGTTGGCAAAATTTGCTGATCCCCAATCTTTTCAGTTTCAAAAAAAATCTTCAAGGAAAGCCAAACACCAAAATAAATTTTTTATTAATTGTTACAGTTATCAATTTAACATTTTTTTCTCTTGTTTCCTGGTTCCTCTATTCCTATATGAATACCGTTTAACCAACATGTGAACATGTTGCCTCTTTAAGATCTTAAAAGCTTAACCTCTTAACCTCTGATCCCCTTCCAAAAATTAGTTTAATTTAGTATTGCTCATTGTGTCGCGCATTCTTTTTAATCAGTACCAAACGACGCTTGTTATGGAATGACTGGCATGGAACGCTTCACATTGAAGATTCCATAATAATCGGCGTATGAACAAATGCCTGGATGTTTCCAAATTTTTAAAAACCCCAAATTAAACATGTGTAAATGTGAAAATGCTTTTAAACGGTGCTAGGGGGGTGGGCGGTGCTTATACTTTTCCATACCACTAGCCCTCCAAAAATAGGTTTTTTCAAAAAATAACAAAGCAAACCCTTTTTTAATTTTTCGATTTGAGCTTTTAATTTTTTGGGATTCTGTTTCTTTTATATTCGTTTGGCACACACAACGTCAACAGGTTGACCGGGAAACGTTTGAAGAATAATGTCACCATTCAGAGATTTCTACAAGAATATGCAATGTGCACTGTGGGAGAAATAGGGGATTAAACCGAGCTACCGGGCTTATTCTATGGCGTATTTGACTTGATATTCATTCATCACGTTAGTAATAAGTCATGCTTGATGGAATCCGCATCTAGACAATGACCAAAATCGCCAACGTGTTTGTGAAAGGCCAAGAAATTGTCATAAAATACCCAGTTTATTCCACAAGTAAAGTTTCTAACATTATCGAAGGTGACGAAACGGGGATACATTCCATTAAATAAGACAAGGTCAAAGCAGGCAAATCATATTTAACAACGAGAATTACTAAACGACCTGACATTGCCAACAATTTACAACCTGCGATGTAGGTTCTCTATGCTAACCGTTAGACTTCAGAGGACAGTTCTATAGTCTGGAGAGTAAATCAATGTTCGGTAGGATTTATAAAGATGATGCGTCGAAATATCTCGATGGATGAAATTACAGCTGCGTACAGCAAGTAGGAAAAGCCGTCTTCATGTACAACGCTCCTTCTCGATTTTAAACAGTTTCTGAAGGATATGAGCCACGTCACGACAAAACCAACATAATGGGTTTGCGATCAGTATGGATCCTGACTAGCCTGCGCATCCGCGCAGTCTGATCAGGATCCATGTTGTTCGCTTACCAACCCTATTACAAGAAGAGAAATTGATAGCGAACAGCATGGATCCTGATCAGACTGCGCGGATGCGCATGCTGGTGTGGATCCATGCTGGTTGCAAACGCACTATGTTGGTTTTGTCGTGACACGGCTCAAATACGTGTTACGATCCTATCACCAGCTATACTCATTTGATCTTGTACTCTATGATTATATTTTTCCCAAAACTGATAAGTTTCTTGCTATTTCACATGTTTTATTAAAGAAAAGCGGTATTTTAATGCATAAATGGTATACCGGTTTCGTATTGTTCAATTTGAGTTCAATCTTAAATAATGAGGTAAAATATATGTAAAAGGGATTTGTTAATATCATAATTGAACATATAAACAAACGTTCGAGAAATTAAATATTTTACAGTAAAGAAGCATTTTCTGATTATTGGACTATGGCAGAAAATATCATTTGTTTGGTATTTATAAATATAATGTTATTAATTAAGTGTTTTCATAACGGCCTTGTTATTGGGCTGAAGACTGTCATATAAGCCTGAGGCCAACGGTCCAAAGCCCGAATACAAGGCCATTATGAAAACACTTAATTAATGACAATTTTATGAATTAACTACACATAATCTAAAAAAGTTAAGTACATAGTGAACAAAAAAAACTAATGTGAAATTCTCTTGTTGTGAGGTTCTTGCTTTTAAAATGTCTCGGAAATCTACCTTGCAGCAATTCAACATGGCGAATTTTGTAATAAAAAACAAAACCATGCAGATTCATAATGGCCGAGCTGGAGAGCCAATCAAAATTCTCCAATCTCATAACATTAAAGACCGTACTTTTTGCATAATGGCCTTGTTTTATGTTCATAATGTCGTGGAGAAATTCATATTCGAGTTACATTTTGAAGTTAAAACGTGCCTAATATTGAAAAGTTTATTAATAATAATCGATACATTCAAGTGTCTAAGTTAAAACTGTATGTATCAGAAATCTTTAATGTTTAGGTTGTACATGAGAGTTCTTCAAATAAACGTAAAATTTTCATTTTTCCATAAACGTAAATGTATTTTCTTAAAATTGTCCCTCTTTTGGATATTTTCTCTGTTTAGAAACAAAAACTTGTACAATACGCTAAATGACACAAAACAATAGATATTTTGATGTATTAGTGAGAAATATTTAAACATTTACATATTTAAGTATGTATAACTGACATGAAGGTAAACAAAATTAGGTAGGGACAGTCCTACGTCATCAGTTAAATTGGTGGTCGCGTTACAAAATCAAAGCACAGAAGGCGCTGAATTTGTTTGGGTCTCAGAATGTCAGAAAGGTGAAGGTTGTGAGATTATAAACCAATTTGTTTTTGTATAGTGCCACCAATGCTTTCCAGTGTTTTAACTTAGTAAATTGGCTATAAGACTAATTGCAACACTGATAGTCAATTCAATGTTTATTTTTGACTTAAAAAATGAAAAAAATGAGTTGCCTCAACTGGGATTTGAACTCCACACCTTTCGATTCATAAGCGAGCGTGCAAACCCCTCGGCCACGGTGAAGTTATATGTTACCGGCCTGAAGAAAACCATATTATTCTAAATTAGGGTTTGTAACTCTTATTATTTCGACGCTAAACCTGTTGTTTAACACAGATGTAAATAATCATGGAGCTTACTGTAGGCATGTATATCTATAAAGAATTAAACAATATTAAAAATCTTCGACCATTCGGGAACTACTTTGCTTGAAAATTAATGCGCCTGTCATTTGACAATCTTTACGCATTGATCTCTGACGACCCAAACAAATAAAACCGACTTTCTAAATCACGTTTTTGTTTTATCTAAGGACAACTTAAAACACTTTTTATAGTGTTTATTGTAATATACGTATCGAAATCTATTTAGATCAGAAAAACATGCCATTCTTGGCCACAGTCCTTTAAGACGGATTGAAAGTAGTTCTATCACGTGCTTTTAGATGTAAACAAAAACAGTGTAATCTTTGAAAATGTATAAAGTTATATTTTATATATATTTTGACATCCAAAAGAAAATAAAGTCAATTCCAGTAAAATTATGATTGAAAATATGTCTGAGAATCATAATCAATTTACAAATACCCTCTGATATAGAATTATAAACAAATCCGAATTAATGTCAACCGGTCGACACAATAATTAGAAGTATATAAATAATGAACTGTTTACTTTTATATCTATAAATTTCCTTGATTAGGCATTTTACTTGATATATTTAAGGAACCTTATTAAACAAATCTCAGCATTAACTATTTGTGTATATGTTAAGTTTCTTAGGATAGGTTAGACCGAAATACCGCATTCATTCTGTGTATTCTTACTCGAGTTTATAAATTACTTATTTACAACGTTTGCCATGACAAACATTTTCTTTAATTAAAATAACTGTTGAAAACTATTTTTTCTCCTATTCAAATCTACTAGCCAATCACATTAAACATTATATATATACGAAACAAAACCATACGTTAGTTAAAAATTGTGCAATCCTTACTTTATTATTCCGGACTTCTGTACTGGTCCTAAAGTGGTCCGTTTAGTGATTGTATTTTACTACCTTTTGTGAAAACTATGATAAATACTTGAAAGGAGAAGAAGGTGAATTAGCAATTAAAATGGCGTATTAACTACGTTCTTTCAATTATTTCATTACATTATTTGGGCATCAAGCGTCAAGAGGTAATTATATTCTTTTGATTCTCTCAGTTTATTTATTTACACATGGTAAGATGAACCCAATGAAAAACGTGTCAGTTTATAAAGTCCGATTGCGATGGATTTGTTGCGATATAGTATGATAACAATTTAAGGCAGGTGTAATATTTAAATGAGCCGCGTCACGACAAAACCAACATAGTGGGTTTGCGACCAGCATGGATCCATGCTGTTCGCTTACATAATCTATAACAAGTAAGGAAACTGATAGCGAACAGCATGGATCCTGATCAGACTGCGCGGATGCGCAGGCTGGTCTGGATCCATGTTGGTCGCAAACCCATTATGTTGGTTTTGTCATGACGCGGCTCAAATCTATTAAAATCGTTGATTCACTAGTTCATGAAGTTAAACCAAATTAATTTTCAAGAGTTATATACGTTTCAAAATACATGTACTATGACTTTTAGGTCCATTGGGCCGGGTTTTTTTGGCTGTGTTTATTTTTTATTTGAATAAACTTTAGGCATGTATCCATGTCACTATAGCAGATAATTTTTTTCTTTTTCTTCTTCTGCTTCTCATTTCATGGCTTTCATGCATGTAACTCTAAATATCAGTTTTTCATATTAAATGCTTTGAAATACGCACAAAAAAAAGAAACCAGTTAACTGAGGATCAATATCTGGCGTGTGCCCGCTCATAGAATCAACATGCCGTTTTAAAGGAAAATAATGACTGATTTCTACATATAATTCATTTCTTTCGTTTGTAGAAGATGTGTGGAAACTAGAACTATGTTATCCGGCACTCGTCGGATCTCTATGAAATATTATTTCTAAAAGTTACTTCAATGATGATTGAAATTTATTGAAGCGATCTTGTACTATTAGCCAATCAGATTCATTTTATCATATTTCCAGAATATAAAACACGCCTAAATGAGTTCATTTCTTTATTTATTTTTGTTGCAAGATTATAATTTACTATCAATGTAATAAAGGTTTAAAACTATTGTCAAGACTCTATTCTCTATCCAATAAAACAATGTTAAGCATCACAGGCGACACCGGACGCGGAAACTTTTTTATCGTGTTCTAGTACAGTAGAATTGCTTACTGTAACATTAGAAATCCTGCGTTTTATCTGCAAAATTCATGAAATCGCATTCTCACAAGACAATTCACTTTATTAAGAACCACGTGATTTTTCAAACTCGTTTGGTTTAACATAATAAATGAAAGCTTTCCACAAATATATTACATAGCACAGTTGATACCTATGAAGTTTATAAAGCTATATGTCTTCTACAAATACATGCACTCGTGTTTGAAATTTTTAAACAAATACTTCCAAAATGCCAGGGTGTCTGAAATAAATATGCTTGTATATTTCTTTAAAAGCGGATGGCTCATGCACAAAACCATTGCTAAACGGTTTAAACCTTTGCAATATACATAATATTTTGTTCTGGAACATTCTATCCATAAGATTATGGAAAAAAGTCACTTTATTTTATCAAATTGAAAAAAAAATTCTCATTAGATATGGCTTTATACCATTAAAGTAAAAAAAAATAACACAATATTTAAACAATACAAATAAAATAAAAGCAGTTTTCTTTGAATGCATTTAACAAAAGACTTAAGATGAACAAAAACGTTGCATGATTAATTTGTATTTGTATTTGTGATAATTCGAATTGAAAGATGCCTTAAAAACAAGCTGGTACAAAACGCGTAGTGCCTCTGTCTTTCTTAGAGCATTTGGTTTTAGTTCATAGGATATGTTTTTTTTCCAAAGCATCTATGTCTTGTTATTCCTACTGATAAAGTACTATTTCTTAACTTCCTCTCACTGTTCATATCCGTTGCGCATAAATAGCATTTCCTGTATCGGCAATTACATATAGTCTTTTTCGGTTGCGCAAGACGTTCGTGCACCGTTTTGGGTTGTACAGTTTTCATTTCTTTATCAACTATATCATTCTTTATCTCACAGGCATCTTTGGAACTTGTCTGAAACTCATCAACAGTTACAATGACATTCAAAGGTTTGTTTCGCGGAGGACCAATACGTTGCTTCATGCGCTCTAAAATTTTTATTTCTCTGTCTATGAAATTAACATCGTCTGCAATTCTTCTGAAAGCACGTAATTGCTTATTCTTAATTTCTGAACTTGAGAAATTGTCAAAATTTACAACAATAATGTTTTTAGAAGCGTTCGAATAGAACTGTTTCCATAATATTTCAAATTCTTGAACAGAGCTTTCATCGCAAAGATATTTGCTACAGAGAAATACCACATAGTTTCTGCTCTTATTTATGCCCTCAGTAAGATGGTCCTCTTTTTTATTGCCAAACGAGATATCGTAAAACGGAACAAAAACCGAGTACCCTTCTCTGCGAAGTGCAGGCATGATCCCACGTCAATCCAGCGGAAAACCTCCATATTGTCTTCAGAAAATGAGAACATTGCATCGTATTCAAAGTCGTCAGGTTTAGCTTTTTTATCGAAAAGTTTTCGTTTCAAGAGCAGAATCTCATATCTAAAATAATACGATAACACAATAAATGTAAACAATAAAAGAAATACCAAACCAAGAAGAACCGGAACAAAATAAGGAACTGTCACCGTTGCAAGACAATCTAAGAATTCCGAGGAAATATCTTCAGCTGGAACCAAACCTTTACTTGTCGAACATTTCAGATTTCCATGTGCCCGGTTATTTCTAATCCAATCTCCTATCCATACATTGTCGCAGTTACATTCAACTGGATTCATACCAAATGTTATTCTGTTTGGATTCAATTTACGGAAAGAGTCAGGTAAATACTTCAATAATTGACCACTTATATCAATGTGAACACCTTCACCAATATTTTCTGCAGCACTATTATCAATTGTCCGTATATCATTTCCAGTCAAGTTCATGCTAACTAGTCTGCTCATGTACTCCTTGTTAGGAAAATGGGATATTTCATTACTAGGATCACTGCAATCTAAGTTAACTCTATCATTATTCCAATATCCCACTGGTGTAAAATCCGGCATTTTAAATTCATTCGCGATCATTTCTACGAATGCAACATTTAATGGATACAGGAAATGGGCACCTGTTAACCAGGCTTAATCAAAGCGACCAGTGCCAACCACATCAGCCGGTGTAACGAAATAAAGTGACCGCATAAAATTTTGATCCCCGACCTATATTTTTAATGAAAATAATATCCCGGTCAAAGTATTATGACCTCCCCACACGGGAAGAAAATGACATTCGCGAAGAATTGTGATCTCCATCCTCTTAAATAATGACACTCTGTCGCTTGTTGTCGTGTTCTTAAAAAATATGACCCTTTCATAATATAAGAGAAGTTTATGACGGTTTTTAATAAGAAATGAAGAAAGTGAAACTTTTCAATTTAATTCATGATTAAATTTCAAGACTGATGACATTTTATCTCGAAGCTCTTTTCTTTTTGGTTTGTATAGCGTTTGATTAA